>NW_022715787.1:35630-40737 GCF_011630105.1 Anneissia japonica
TTGACTTGCTTCAACCGTCTTCAAGAGAATAATATCTGCAGAGATCTCAAACAGGGAAATACTTATATGTTTGAGTGATGAGACTTGCTGCTGATTGGTTGAAAACTAAACAAAGGCTGAGCCTACCAGTGAAAAGCTATACAAAAGCTAAAATTCACGATCTGAATAGAAGGGCGGGGCGTGGCTAGAAAGCCAAGACAGTGGCATTGTTCTAGCTGGGGGAAGGAAAGCCAAAAACAATGGCATAGTTCCAGTGTAGAGGGAAAGTTTGGCGGGAAAAAATTTAGTTTAGGTCCGGTTAAACATGGACAACCAAATATCGCTGATGACAAATCCAATATCTTGATGTACTGTATCGTGTTTGTGAATTTCTATAGCTTCTCTGGTCCGTCTGGAATGCCAAGATGGTACAGTGGCTATCAGTTCAGATTTATGCCAACATACACGATGTTGTTGTGTGTGGGAGTGCATGACTATAGATGCTGTCTCTTATACACATCTAGATGTGTATAAGAGACAGTGCATAGGAACGTTGACGCCTGCAATGCTCTGGTTATTATCTGGGGTCACTCTAACATATTTTTTGTTTAGCCAATTGGCTAAAGTCAAAAATTTTTTTTAGCCAATTGAAACTGTCTTTAGCCAAAATTTGGTGAAAATTGTTAAAAGTCATTTGCCAAAACTTGCTGAGAGGACACGGTGTCCAACATTTTCGACAATATTTTTTCTCTCCCAAAAACAAACCTTCGACGCATTTTGGGAGATTCAATTACCAATTTTTTTCTTTTTACTTTCCAAAAAAAAAAGTGGGGGTGTGGTTTCCCCTAAATCCAACCCTGCCTCGATGAGGGTACCAGAAAAAATCTCTGATTGGTTCAGGAGGTGGGAGAGATGACGTTATTTGATAGGCAAAGTTAATATTTTTCGCGCACCAATATGAGGTACCTGTACTTTGAAAGTTGGCTGAATATAGGCCTATCACAAAAGTTGATAAAATTATGTAGGCCTAGGCCTATACAGTATTTTCTTTTTAGTTTTGAACAATATCAGGGGTGGGGAGCTAGTAGTGGTTTTACTGGACTACAGTATATTCAAAATTGGCTTGGGGCCCCGATCGTCCACACTAGTTGGGCCCGATCGTATGTTACCTGAAGTTGTCACCGCAATAATCAAGAGCGTACATGATCTAGGCTAGCCTTGATTGCACAATTACTCTCTCTACAACACAAGTACATACACCGTGTAACAAAGCGACCCACGCGGTACATTATTAAATTATTTCCCACATTATTTAAATGTATAACACGATAACACAAAATTACTGATTAAATTATTAACGATATACACTTTTTCTTATTTTTTTTTTTTTTTTTTTTTTGTTACTTTTGAAATTCATAATTCTAAAAATTATTTTTTCTTTTTTTTTTTTCTTTTTTTTTGATATATTCACTGTATGTACCAGGGCTTCCTTGAAAAGCAGTGCTAGTCACTGAATGGATCCTCCCTTGAGAAAGCTTAAATAATAATACTCTTTCGACCACCATTGCATCAGGGCCCTCATGTTTTTGTGGTGGTGCCTTCATATTAGTCTACGTCGTACAGCCACTGCCCTGCCGCATTAAACTAACAATTACAAATAAAAAATAACTTGCGAGGCATGCAATGATGTCTGCAGCAAGACTACTCATACAACAACACAAATAAGCGTTGCATGGAGTTAGCAAAAAATGAGCTCAAATAAAAAAAAATGATGTATTTTAGCAAGTATTCAAAACTTTCGCCAAAATGGGTAAAGCAGTTGACTTTTTTTTCGCCAATCCAAAATAGTTTTTGCCCATGGCGATTTGGCGAGCGGTTAGCATGAGCCCAGATTATTATTATTATTATTAGTAGTAGTAGTAGTAGTAGTAGTGTAGGAAATTGCTTTTTGTTGTAAAATATAATCATTATTACCACCACCACCATCCTATCCAAATGACAATTACCATCACCCTTTACTATTACAACATCATTATATTGTTTTATTTGTTTTATTATTGTTAAGTGTATATTCTCGAAATTATGCACATCGTGTGGAGCATTTATAAATAACCAAACAAAACAAACAAACTATCCTCACACCCATACTCATGTCCACAACTAGCCTATCACATCACCACCACATCACCATCAACATTTTCACCACAGCTGCGTTGTCATCATGATTGTTTATAATTGATTTTATTAATATACAGCATGTTGATTCATTTTCAGTTCCACTGGATATGACACTGTTTTCCCTAATACCACTGACATCGCCGAACAATAAAACTGAATTTCGTGGATACGCTATCAACAACTGCAAAACAACGAATCTAACAATCGGGATATTGTACAAGGATGTGGATGGCAAGGATAATGTAACATGGGCTGATACTGGATATTCTAGCAACAACAATGACGATACAGGTGAACATTCAAAGAACATGCCAGATAATAAAATATTTAACACTAAAAGCGATATAGCATACAGGGTACATGATAATTTTGTATATCTCGGTGTTAAAAATTTACCAAGCTCTGAGAGTGACGGTGTGTTTTCGTTCGAAGCAACAAAATTTGCAATAGGTTCCAGGGCTGCAATTGTTGTGACATCATCATTGGGTGAGTAGCAGCACTACTTTCTTTTTTCTCTAAACGAAATCAATTCATTTATCTTAAGTTGGTGGAAATTAACAATTAATCTGTTTTAATATCTGTCTTGAATTTTTTCCACTTGTTTTATTGAATGTTGAAAACTTTTACGGAAACTATAGAAGTTAAAAATAGAAGTTTTATTGTGGCAAAAGCAGATTTGCCAAACCTAATGCTTTTCTCGTTAGCAGAATCAATGTCATAAAAGCATGAAAACAATTAATAGAAATATTTGTATTGAATTTCATTACAGATCAAGTCTGTATTTAATCAGTAGTTGTCGTTTAATTATTTGGGCGTCCATAAAAGTATTTTTAATGTATTTGTTTCTTAAACATTTTAACACATTGCTGGGGCTTTCTCAGGCATTTATAAAAAGGACACACAAACAGGAAATGGGTTTCTTCTTCTGTAACACAATTATCGCAAAATAAACATTCTGTTATCTCTAGTAATATTTATATGATGATCTCTTTATATTAATAATTTATGGTTTGACAAAAGAAATCTTGAAATTGTTGTTCTTAGTTTAAAATTTAAATGGAAAATATTTGTTAAGGGAATTTGGTATGTTTAGTTTGCTATAAAATCTAAATCTTATGTTATCTTTTATCATTTCATTTCCTGTTTGGAATGCAATGTCCTGAACTCTCTGAAAAAATTGATAAGAAATTCTAATTTACAGGCGAGTCCCACATGTACCCAAATTGAAACATATTTAAAATCGATTTTATTCCAAATGCCCAACAGTCGGTTCCGTTTTCAGCCCACATATTTTTGGTAATTTTCCATCATATTAATTTTTTTCCAGTAAGTTCTCATTTTAAAAACGTGATAAAATTTAATGGGGAACCTTCCCAATTTATTTCTTACTCCCTCGTTTGGAGCGGACCGCTGGAAATTTAGTACAAATTTACAATGTCTTAAATAAACGTTTTCTATAAATTTCAAGTTATTATACCCCAAAGCTCACTACCGTTTAATAGTATAGGCATTACTTGGCTGTCAAAAAATTTTAATTGTATTTCCGCAGAAGTAAATCCAATGTTATACATTTTCTTTCTGAGACTAAACATTGCTCTTTCTCCCTTCTCTGCTTGACGCTCCCCCGTAACTTTCCATGTGCCCCTGTTATTAAATGAAAACACAAATATTTATATTCTTTAACCAACTTCTAATTCTACCCTACCCCATCTACAGTCCCTTTTCCATGTCTACCCATCACTGCCCCTTTTCAAAATACCATAATCTTTGTTTTTTGATTTATTTTTTTCTAATTTATTTGTAATACAATATTTTTGCAGACAATTTAATTGTTTTTGTAACCCAATTTTGGTAAAAGAAAATAAAATCGGCAATATAATAAATGTGAAATTGTTTGATTATTTATTAAACAAAAATGTAGATCGTTTTTAAATAGAGCATCTTTGAAATCATTTAGAAAAATAATGAAAAGTAATGGTGATAAAAATTGTACAGGAACCCTTAAAGAATGGCATTCTATTTTTGGCCACTGTAATTTAACTTTTAAAGGATTAAAAACATATTGTAGAATATTATTTTATTTTAGTGTATGTAAGTGTAGATTAGGATTATAGTGTCCTGGGCACGACGTTATAAACTCATACCTACCAAGTCTCCCGCATTTGGCGGGAGACTCCCGCTTTTCGCCCTAACCTCTAGCTCTCCCGCCACTAGCCTAAAATCTCCAGCTTTTCTAATAATCTCAAGATTTTTTTATTAAAACCCACAATTTAATATAAAAATATCCAAAACGTGACAATTCTGTAGTTTTATAAGGCATATAAAATCTACGAAAGTTCTATCGCTTCGCGAAAATACATGCCGTTCCGATAGTAAACAATGTATTCGTGTAAAATTAACACCGGTGGCGGTGTACACATTACGTCATTTCTATTTTAACTTTACGACCGCGATCATGCATATCAATACTTTCAGCGAACCAGAATCCACGATCCTAACCATCAAGCTGGCACAACACTTACCTGTCCATGCCTATGAAACACCAACAGAAATTTTGAAGAAAGCTAAGGGTGCAACTTGGGCATACAACCAGTTACATTCATCAAAAGGGAGCAAATGATGCTTCAGCCTCTCTTTTACACAGATCTCCTTTTCTGTTTAACTTGTTTTACCAAAAGAATTGTTTGTCAAATGTAAAACGTGTATTTGAGTATTTTGAAAATTTTGTTGAAAAAAATAAATAAAGTTAACCCTCTGGATACCGTATTCTTTTGTAGTGCAAACCCTTGAATACCGGATTCTTTTGCAGTGTAACAAGGTTTTTTGCTTTTTTTGAGTATACGTCGTTCTGGTGGATTTTTGGGAACTTTCTGTAAATTATACAGAAAAATGTTTCTAAAAACAAAGAAAGCTTATAGAATAAGCTTTCATTTGATGTATAATTTATATT
>NW_022715787.1:40742-62856 GCF_011630105.1 Anneissia japonica
TTTCTAGGCCTAGGCTCATCTTCATCAAGAATATCTCCGCCGTCAAAACTGCTTGAAGCCCTATCATCGCTTGAAGTCATCATCGCTAACAGGCACGTCTAAGTCTCGCACATCTAAAAATTCACCTTCATCGCTGTCTGAATCAAAAATCAGGTCAATCGCTTGCTCGGCTGTGTACACATCTTGTGCGGCCATTTCGAAAAATTTTTGAAATTAATAACGATTTCAAATTGATATTTCTAAAAATTTTTATATAAGGGTATGTGAGTTCTTCACAGATTTCGAAAAACAAAAGCATCACGCATGCATGTTCAAAATTTCTGACGTATTGGAGCTAAAATAAAAACAGAAGAGCGATTTGAAAACCACCTATTTTTTAGTCACGAAATTTCGATTGCAGTCGAAAATGGGAATTCTCGGTTTGAGGTCAATTTTGACTACAGTCGAAGACGGTATCTAGAGGGTTGAGTTTTAACACTGAAATAAAGCTATAGAATTTTATTTTTCAAAAAATGTTAGTATATATTACCCCATTTTTAAGATTTAATTTGAGCACTAGCGATCTGCTCAGAGTGCACCAGAGAGCATCTAGGCCTAAAAACTTCCGGGGCCCTAGGCGGGCCCTTGACCCACGCCTAAATTGTTTCGTTCCTGTGCAAATCTCCATCCACAGCCAAACTCAAACTTGGCATGTATGTAAACTGCATCCGGTCGAGTCGTCGGCGACTAATTCCAACAACCCCATCTGGTGGTCTTTAGCGGCCGCCAATGGGAGGGTGGATGGACACCCAGCAGCACGAAAAAAACAGCTGAACAAAGGGCGGATGAACTCCTCGGAGCCAATGGCCAACCATGCCTTAGTTTAAGGAGTATGTTTTTTTAGTTTCATAAAATAACTTCAACTTTCTTTTTTCTCAAAATGTCCAAATCAAAGAGCTCAATCACTAAGCACATAGAGGCTTTTTCGCATGATGCGCTCTACAAATCCAACTATTATTATTATTATTATTAATGTTTCCTATTATGGATGACTAATACTACAAGGTCAAGCCCAGGTAACAAGCCCATAAGGGACCCATGGTGCCCATATGCAGATCTATATGGATACCATATGTGCAATCCTTGAGGAAACTCTGGATTCTGTACCCAAGTTCCATGTGGGACCCATATGATTCAGCCCACATAGCCCAGATATAACCCATTTGGGGCCCACATGGAACCCACATTAATTTGTATGTGGGTGGCATATAGGTTTCCCATATGGGACCTATATTTTCTGATCGATATGGGTACCATATGTGCTATCCTTGAGGAAACATCCGGATTCTGCACCCAAGATCCATGTGGGGCCCATCTGATTTAGCCCATAGCCCAGATATAACCCATTTGGGGCCCATATGGAACCCACGCATTTTTACATGAGTTTCTCATATGGAACCTATATTTCCCGACACATATGAGTACTATATGGGTTATCCTTGAGGAAACCTCCAGATTCTGCACCCAAGCCCCATGTCGGGCCCATGTGGTTTAACCCATAGCCCAGGTATAACCCATTTGGGGACCATATGGAACCTATATTTCCCAACCCATGGGTATGGTATGGACTAGCCCTTAAGGCATCCTCTGGATTCTGCACCCAAGCCCCATGTGGGGCCTACATCTTTCAGAGAACCCATATGGGGCCAACATGGTACCCTTATGCATTTGTACATGGGTGGCATATGGGATTCTCACATGGTACCCATATGCAATTGCACATGGGTGGTATATGGGGCCCTTTATTTTCTGGCCCATATGGATGTAATATGGGTTTGCCCATATGGGGGCCCCTCGTATTCTCCACCAAAACCCCATGTGGTACAAACATGGTACCCATTGCAACTGCACATGGGTGGTATATAGGTGTCCCATATGTGAGGCCCATATTTTCTCGCTCATATGGATGGCATATTGGTTTGCCCATATGGGAGCCTGTATAGCTGACATGGCCCAGAGAGAACAAATATGATAGCCACATATTTCTGACATGGCTTCTAACTCTGGTTTGAATATTGGCTGAGTCGATGACCATGAGCTAGGTGTACATTTCAACAAATTACTCCTTTTCTGAAAATAAAACTTTTCAATTGCACGTAGAGTACAAAATATTTTTACTGAAATGATTAAACAAAACGGTTATTTCATTTTAACACATCAATCATTTTATTTATTTTGTAGAAAAAGCAATCTTGTCAATTGCAAATACAAAATAGTGGTAAATGAAATCAAAATTTCTTAATGTCCCTTAATAACTATACAATTCAATTTCTCCAGCTCCTTGGAAAGTAAGAATATTCCATCATTTTGATCGCATTGGGAATATCACATATTTAACGTTTTTACAGATTATGAATATCCTCAAATTGATAGGGTCCATGCAAGAGTATAAATAAGAATTGTCAATAGTTCCACCATGAATCATAGTAACAGACAGTACGAATGCCTTTTTCCCTCATACTTTTCCACAAAGTTTATTAAGAAAGTATTCAATCGCCTCCTTTTTATTTGACATCTAGTTGCATCCTCGCATTTCAGAATTCTGCAAACTGGCCCTGAGAAAAAAAAAAAAGACCTAAAAATAATAGCTTTTAAGATTTACTCACTTAGATTTATCAAATAAAAAAAATAAAATTTTGAAAATTAGTGTTTTCATTGACTTTGGTTTTTGTGCAAATTTACTTTAGGTCTAAACTATTGATATAGGTGACATGTCTCCTAACACCTTTGGGATTACATACAATCATCACAGCACATTTATGACAAATTATTACATTTTTTATGCATTAGAAAGGTAAAGTGAATGTGAATGAGATCTAATTTTAATTACGATAAAGTATTTTTACTGGGCTTCAGCATTCGTTTTACCCAGTATCGCATCGCAAAATGTGACAGGTTTTACACTACTGTAATTGCGAAGCACTTCCACAATTGCATCACAGATATTTAAATGCGGCACAATTATTTGCCTAAAATTAACCACTCAATTTTCAGCAAGGCCTGGCTGTAAAAACTAAGAGGCTTGGTGCACAAAAAATTTCAAAGAGGTTAAATTACAGCATTACAACTAATGTAAAACAAGAAACTTTTGTGACATGAAACTTTCGTAAATTGATAAGGGCACATATAAAAAGATTGTTATATTATCACTCCTGCGCACATTAACTAATTTTGGGAATATTGATGCGGAATAAAAAAAATCCACCCTCATCACATTTTTTTTTTAAAAGGAGGGTATTCTAATAATTCTTTCTATGTGCCCTAACACCTGAATTTATTCATGAGATGAACACCATATTATAGATCATCTATGATGACAATATCGTATCATCTCTTTCTAATGCTAGCTAGGCTGAGGCATAAGACTGCCTATCTGCTAGGGTTTAGCTGGCCAGACACAGCTAATAATTACATGATAATTACAATCCTCATTAACATACGATATTCCTAAATTTTGTATGGTATTTGTGAAATTTGTTTGCACATGAAAGTTTAGCTGGTTTTACAGTATTAAACACTTTGATTGCCTTAAATATGATTTTATTAAGGATGTGTTGAGTACTATTGATATGAGTATCATCCTATAATTCAATATATATTTATAGAAGCTAAACAGATTGGGTTTTACGAATAATAAAGTAACAATGTAGTGCTTAGATCCACACAGTAATCCTAAACATTGTTATGTTACATGGATATTATTTCATCAGTAGCTAAGGCGCGACTTCTTTTATACCTTGTTTCATGTATTTATTTTTCTAAAGATCATCGGAGGAGGGCGGAATAAAAATAAAGATAACATTTATTTTTTTTATTCAGCAAACAGTTTCGTCTAAGACATCCAGACGGAGGAGAAAATAAATATACAATTTTATTGGTGAATGTAAATTAGGATGGTTAAATGCAATTTATATAATATGTATATTTTGGAGATTTCAGGGCAGTGGAGGGCATAATTAAAATTTTTAAAAACTAATTTTTACTGCAGTTTCCTTTTTTTGTGGCAGTGGGTGCGCTAATTCCTCAAAAATAAAATTTTATTTTTATTTAAAAATATCAATATTTGCAGTAGGCAGGTTCGATAAACAAGGTATAGAAAAGTCTCACCCAATCATTTGTTTTTAGAATCTATTTACTTACTGATTTTGACAATCTTGAGCTTTTGAAACTTCTTGGTACTTTTTGATCCAGTTAAGATGAATTCAGGCAACAAAGTTGTTCAGGATAGATTTCAATGTTGTTAAACAAGTTTCAAGGCTTGAAAATACTGTAAAATATAATATATATACGTTAAGTGAATTACCATGTAAATAAAACAAAATATTATAGCACCAAATTCCATCACATGAAGTAGTTGATGTATTTTGAAATTTTTGTTCTGTGATAAGTGTAAATGAGGTGTTTTGTGCAAGTTCAAATAATGTAGTCTGTTAAGGTAACTCTCAGGCTGCACATCAAAAATTTAGCACACTACTGTACAGGTACACAAACAGTTATTCAAGCTTAGTTAAATATATTAATGAAAGTAGGTTTATCAAATCAAAAAATAAAAGAAAATAAAGTAAAAACAAAGAAATAACAAACATTATGCTTTAATTAAAAATGTTAGCATAAGACGACAATGTAGTATTTTGTCTACTATTATATCATGGAATTATGAAATCTAATTTTACGCGTACATCATCTAATCCTTACCATTGACCAACTTGTGATAAGTGATGAAATGGAATCCCAATCACATTATATGTCTGTATATTACCATTCACCTTAATAAGTATTCACAAAATAATAAATAGGCTACAACAAAACTCACCAATTGTTTGCACAAGACCATCTTCAAAACCGATCAAAATTATTATAATGCCTCCATAGAAAGTACTGGTATGTTGGCAGGTAGCACATACTGCAGCTCAGGATGGTGATCTGATATTTGGATATTGAATTTTAAGTTTTGGTGTCCATCTTCGCCAATACTTACAGTAGCTCTATTAATAATGGCCTATGGATGCCTCATGTTTTACTCCTGACAAAAACACAACATAAAGAAGAAATTAAGAAAATGTTTAACTTTACAATTAATATCAACAATATACAGTAGGCTGCACAAAGATGTAGGCCTATACTGATATTAAATAAAGTGTAGTATAGTATTTTATGCTTGAGAAACAGAAAACAGCTTTGAATTGTAATGCACTCCATCATGTTGGAATTCAATATTTTGACAATGACATTATGTTCTGGTGTATATGTGGACACAATACGGACAGCCTAGGGCCCCCCCCCCCCTAGGCTTGGTGGTGGGAGGGCTAGCCAGCCAGGTCCCCTATACTAAAGTTAAATACAAAGTCTAGGCTAGGCCTGGCCTATACACAATGACATTATAAGTAGACAGGGCCTAGCCTAATAATATACATCACCAGCGAAAAATATAATAAGAGAAAAACGTAGGCTATGCCTTGGCTTATGCCCCTAGCCAGAGAGTTAACTGGCGATCCAACGCCAGTTCAAGAAACTAGGCCAATAATTATAGGCTTAAACAAGAAGGCCTAGGCCTACGTAGGCTTAGGCCCAGGGAATGCAATGGTTTTGGCTGCGAATTAGGCCTAGCACAGTAGTATAGTTAGAGAATTCAACAACAGTTAGGCCAGTTTACTTGAAATAGGACACCGGAACTGCCCATATGTATTTTCCCAGATATTTGGCACATGGGCCCCATGCGGAGTAAATGTGGGCATTTCCATATTTATCTGCCCAGTATTTACCATATGGGGCCCATGTACTTTAAATATGGACATTCCCATATATATTTGCCTATATATTTGGCATCGGCTCCATATGGGTAAACCATGGGCAAGGCCCTTTTGTGATTGCCCAGACGAATCCCATAAGGGAAAAATATGGGGTAGTCCATAAGACTTTTCCCAGATATTTTGCATATGGGCCCCATGTGGGATTGTTACCTGGGAGGTCATATACACGTTTTACTATTGTATTATAATTTTCCAACGCGGTGACTACTGTGTTACGTCGTACTTATTTCCAATTCAACAAATGTGAGATTTTCTTTTCTTGTGTGCGTGCATGATACTACAAGGTCAAGGTCATAAACAAGTTTTACTTTTAATTAGAATTAGAATTTTTCATGTCGGTGGCTTACTGCGTTGTATTTAGTCCCAAATAAACGTATGTTGTGAGATTTGTTTTTATTGCGCCCATGTATGGTACTACGAGGTCAAGGTCATATACAAGTTTTACAAATACTTGTGATTATAATTTTAAAACTCGTTGGCTTACTGCGTTGTATTTGGTCCCAAATAAATATTGTGAGATTTTTTTTTATTGTGCTCCTTTATGGTACTACGAGTTCAAGGTCATATACAAGTTTTACAAATACTTGTGATTATAATTTTAAAACTTGGTGGCTTACTGCGTTGTACAGTATTTAGTCCCAAATAAACGTATAATGTGAGATTTTTTTTTTATTGCGCTTGGGTATGCTACTACAAGTTTAAGGTCATACACAAGTTTTACAAATACTTGTTATTATAATTTTAAAACTTGGTGGCTTATTACGTTGTATTTAGCCACAAATAAACGTATATTGTGCGAAAAAACGGAAATTAAAATTTAAACTTGAGAGTACCATTTCATAAATGTTGTTATACCTCAGCCCCTACCATGGTGGGGCTGAGGTGGTCTTCACCCTCCACCTCCTTGTCTTCTTTATTTTTAATTCCCTGACCCGCCACGCAGTTAAGTAATTTTTTTTGTTCTATCATCATTATTTGAATGTATTTTCACAGCTACCATTAGAATGCAGTTTCGAACGCTGACTGTCGGCATTGGGGAATCTGCCACTATTAGCCTCAGTGAAGATGGCGGTTATAACGATTTACGCTGGAAACATAATTATGGTGACGTAATTCAAATGTGGAACGGTAATTCTTCCATTACGATTGAAAATATACGAGCTAAAGATGACGGGGTATATGAATGTTATAGAAGTGGTAGTCCTGATGACAACCACGGAGTAATGAGACTCATTGTCAGAGGTAAATATGAATAACATTCACATTTGTTGAAATTCACAATCAATAGAATGTTGGATTGATGGAGAACGAAGAAATAGTTATTATTGCAATAATATAAAATTGTTTTGTAGTCAAAAATATATATGTTTTGATTTTCTCATTATTTAAAAAATAAAAAATGGTTCAATTAAGAAATTATTTCCTTTGTTTAGTCATAAGCTTTAATTTTGTTTTGACTTATTTTATGCCATATGGTTTAATGACATTTGATATGGTGATTGTTTTCATTTTTTATTTGTCCTGAGTGTTTATAATTATATAATATAATTATGATTATTCATCCATATCTGATTTATAGCATTAAGGTATAGGGAAATAAGTATGACTGTTTTATGCATTACATTTTCTGATTTTAGAGCACATTCAGCACCACATTTTATTCACTTAAAATATTAGATATATCAGGAAACAGTGAAATTTCCCTGGATATATCATAGAGGAATTAGTTCTAAACTAATTCCTCCATGGATATATTTATATATTTATACCTTCCCATTACTTTAACCAAGGACTTTTTGAATCTTTAACGCCTCTTCGCCTAATGTCTGATCTCTCCACCTGGGTTGTCTTTATACAGTACCAATGCTTGTAGTGTTGTACCAGTTTTCTGGCCAATTTTTGTTTTGTCTCTACATCATAAGTGTCCACCCACATGCTAGAAGTGTTTACATATTTTATTTTATTTATTTATTGTCTACTTTTTGTGTTGACATAGTAAACATTTTTACTTAGATTGTCCACTGCCAAAATGGAGACCCCCTGAATGTGAGATGGATTGTCCTGTGTGTTATAACGGTGGAGTTTGTGACGACAAGACCGGTATATGTATATGCCCTGCAGGCTTCAAAGGAGAAAACTGCCAAACATGTAAGCCAACAAATTTAAATTTAATTTAATTCAATTTACCTTTAAGTACTCGGAAACTCAAGTTTCTATATATTTATATATTTCAATGGTAAATATACAGTATGAGAAATCTTAAAATAATAAAGTCATCAGCCTAAAATTGTAAGTGCTTTTTTCATAAAATAATGTTTCGGTATTTATGGTTTATACTTTCATTTTGTTTGTGTAGCTTGTGGAAGCAACAACTGGGGTCGTAATTGTGATGTTGTTTGTACTACTGGAGATGGTGAAGCTTGTAAAGGAAAGCTTTTTTGTCCTCCTGATCCATTCGGATGCACCTGCATCGACGGATATGAAGGCAACGATTGCAATACAGGTTTGAGAAGTTTTTGGCCACTATTTATATTTTGTTTCTGTTTTTGTTATAAGTGTTGTCAATATTACAGCATATTACTTCATAATAAATATATTAAAATGGATTTAAGCTTTATAAATTGGCACAAATTGACATTTATTTCCAATATAGAAAACGTCGTAAGTGCATTTGAGAATAAATTCTTAGAAGTGGCAAGTAAACATGCCCCTATTAAAAGAAAACATGTGCAAAAGAAAACGCATCTTGGCTCACTGAAGATATAATAAAATCTATAAGAGAGAGAGACGTTTTAAAAACAAAGGCCTTGAAACAACGATCTAGTAAGTTATTGCATGATTATCGTAAAATAAAAAATAAAATAAATAAACAGATTAAAAGAAATAAATCTAATGTTTTAAAAAATGAACTTCTGTCAAAAAATTCAAAAACAATTTGGAAAAACATTAGAAAAATTTACCTGAAAAAAACGAAAGTGAGATTCTTACTAATAAAAAAGATATTGTCAATGCAGTAAACACATACTTAGCAACGATAGGGCCAAAATTAGCTAAAAGTATACCTGTAACTAATACTTCTCATGTTAATAAACCTGACTACACATTAAATATTGAAGCTTTTCATTTGAATAACATAAACGAAGATTATATTCGAAAATTAATATATTCATTATCTGAAAGCAAAGCAGCAGGTTTGGATGAAATTCCTGTTAAAGGGGGGGGGGGGTGCGGGGAGGAGACGGGGGTGCGGGGATGAGACAAGTGGCCATATATTGCTTATTTAACCTTTCCTGAGTTCGGGAAAAATACCTAAAAAATTCAAAATGTTGAGATGTAACGATAATTACAGAAACAAAACATGATATGATGAGACAGGAAAATCGGGTGAAAATGAGGCTGATCACTTTTTTCAGTAGCTTGGTAGCATTTTCTAACCAACTCATTAATATTCAAGACAAGTCTGTCAATTAATTTTTGGCGAGCAGCTGATCGAAAAATCGTCCCGACGATTGAGCGACTAGACAATACATACAGTACACTTTAGCCTAGTGTGAAGTCGCGAGTTTTGTGATCGTTTACGTACGCAGTTACAGAGAGACGGTTTAGTCAACGTCAATTCAATCATGGAGGAATAATTCAAGTGAATTAATAAACAGATATCAGTCCGATGACAAACATACCACAACATTTGCCATGAGTACAACCACCCAACATTGGCATCTACGAAAGAAGGTGGTACAAAGCATACAAGCACCCAGCAAGACGTTAGCAAGAAACACTCTGGTTGTTTGCTGAAACTTGTAATGAAAGCTACACAAAATTTATGGTGAGCAAAAGAAAATTAAGTGAATATCACATCACTGTTCAGCCAGAGTACATGAAACAAATATATTGGAATGGTAAAAAAATATCAGCATGGTGTGTCAGTTTTATTAAGAAACAACAATAATACATTACACACTAGCAGACAGGAAGGCTTTAATCAAGTAATTAAAAATTCTTAAAAAATACTGTCAATTGATGAATGTCTTTTCAGATTAGTACATACTGTATCTCAGTATGGTATGTTATTGATAAAGCAGCAAATGCCAATGTTTGGTAACATTTTTGATTTTTAACAAACCTGGTTTTGCATTATTGTTACTACTGTATATTTATTCCTCAGTAGGAGCAAATGATTGGCTCAAATGGATGGATGTGATGCAAACAATTCCATCTGTGTGGACATGATGAAATGGACATGTCCAATCCATGGTTAGCCGAAGGTGGCGATGCTCAGAGCTCTGCAGCAAGTGATTGAGGCCAAAATATTTCCAAAGAATTAAATTAAAATGATTTATCTAGCGATTTTTTTTTCTGAAGATATACTGAAATGCCACACACTTAAGTTTTTGTTTTTTATGCATCTGGTTTATATTGCATGCCAAATTTATAATAAATAAATAAATACTGTACCAGTATTACTGTACCTGTTTCACTTGCAAAATATCTTTAATATTATTAAATGGTATTATAATCCCATTCAATAGTAATTCTTTTGAAGCAAATATGTGACCCAGATTTAGAAAACAAATTGTGAGGATTAATTTTGAAATATGTAATGTGCGAAGTTGATAGTACAGTATGAAAATGTGGCTCAATATATAATAATAATAATAATAATAATAATAATAATAATAATAATAATAATTGCAGAAATTTATAACACGCCAATTCAAAAAACATTATCAAAGGCGCAGTGAACAATTAACCCAATTAAAGCGATTTTGTAAATAAAAATTTTTCAAATTAGTTTTAAATGAGTTTAAATTTACAGGAACAACTATTTTAATGTATGGCTTTGTACAGTCTTGTGTAAAGTTATTCTATGAAACTGCTTATTTTTTAATGCCTGGATTATGCCTATGTCTGCATGCTGATCAATTTGGTATTGGAATTTAAGAGAAAGCTTCAATTTTTTTTCTGTACACCAGTTTTTGTTTAGTATTTTAAAATACAGTAGTTGAACTTGCCTATGTCATATCCAAAATGCCATTGAGAAATTGTTTGACCCTAACAAAATTTGACTTGCTCTTATGGTAATGGAAAACACAACAATTCGGCATGTAAAATTAGATCGGCATGTAAAATTAGATCGATTTAGAAATTATTAGAGTATATTATTAGTCGTCTTAGGCAAGTTTAACTGCACTGCCCTATTTATCATGTCTGATTGTCTTGTATTACCATAGCCAAGATTTCTTCTTTCATGAAGATATTCAACATCCATATTTTTGGTGCTTCACTTTGTTATTGTTGTACATACAGTAAATTCAAGACTGCTGGTGTTACTAAATAAATATTTTGAAACGCAATTTATCATCCTTGTACATTGCAAATAATTTATTACAAGTGTATTTTCTCACAGTTAATATAAAATTGTTTTACTGTACACAGAATAAAGCAACATTAAAGCAGTCAGGTATTACAATATATATCACTGCATTTTACACACTCTATTTATTATCAAAATATTAAATATTATATATGGATTTATATTTACTATAGTTTATACCAATGTAAAGAATAGGGAAGAACAAGTTACATTTATTTACTGTACACAAAATTCTAATTCATACTGTATTAGCTTAAAATTTTAAGATATGAGACGAGAGTAGGGAAGATACAAAAAAACATTGTACTGTACATAACGACAAAATGTTCTTGAAATCAACTTTGCTGGCCTATCCGCATCAATAGCAACAATTTCAATTACAGACTAGGTTACACACAATTGACTGGTCCAGATATACAAAAGCTCTAGGCCTATGCTGACAAAATTTCCTTTCATGAGTTATGAGATTGTCAAAAAAACAGAGCACAGTTGTCACATGAATTGTCAAGAATGTATCTATTTACATAAGATCTGTTGCATAAATGAGGATAGACTTATCAATTATCTTCCATAACAATTTATAAATAATTCTTCCAACACAAAGTTTATTTCATCATCTTCTATAGCATCAAAAAACCCAGGGCAGTCTTCACAGCTTCTGGGAACTTGTCCCTAATCGCCCACACAGTGCAAGATGGGATGACCCTTCTGTCAGATTTCTTTAGCCTGTTATACACCTACCAAATGAAAGCCATTGATATCCAACATGTCGGCATTTCCTGTAAGAAGAGAAGTACAATAAAAAGTTTGAACAGACTAGTTAAAAAAAATCAGAGTGACTATTCTTACACCATTCAAAAATACACATCTAGATGTGTATAAGAGACAGGCTCGCGTTCCTCGCGCCTTCTCTGCCGCTCGCGTTCCTCGCGATGCCTCCGCTCGCGTTCCTCGCGCCTTCTCTGCCGCTCGCGTTCCTCGCGATGCCTCCGCTCGCGTTCCTCGCGCCTTCTCTGCCGCTCGCGTTCCTCGCGATGCCTCCGCTCGCGTTCCTCGCGCCTTCTCTGCCGCTCGCGTTCCTCGCGATGCCTCCGCTCGCGTTCCTCGCGCCTTCTCTGCCGCTCGCGTTCCTCGCGATGCCTCCGCTCGCGTTCCTCGCGCCTTCTCTGCCGCTCGCGTTCCTCGCGATGCCTCCGCTCGCGTTCCTCGCGCCTTCTCTGCCGCTCGCGTTCCTCGCGATGCCTCCGCTCGCGTTCCTCGCGCCTTCTCTGCCGCTCGCGTTCCTCGCGATGCCTCCGCTCGCGTTCCTCGCGCCTTCTCTGCCGCTCGCGTTCCTCGCGATGCCTCCGCTCGCGTTCCTCGCGCCTTCTCTGCCGCTCGCGTTCCTCGCGATGCCTCCGCTCGCGTTCCTCGCGCCTTCTCTGCCGCTCGCGTTCCTCGCGATGCCTCCGCTCGCGTTCCTCGCGCCTTCTCTGCCGCTCGCGTTCCTCGCGATGCCTCCGCTCGCGTTCCTCGCGCCTTCTCTGCCGCTCGCGTTCCTCGCGATGCCTCCGCTCGCGTTCCTCGCGCCTTCTCTGCCGCTCGCGTTCCTCGCGATGCCTCCGCTCGCGTTCCTCGCGCCTTCTCTGCCGCTCGCGTTCCTCGCGATGCCTCCGCTCGCGTTCCTCGCGCCTTCTCTGCCGCTCGCGTTCCTCGCGATGCCTCCGCTCGCGTTCCTCGCGCCTTCTCTGCCGCTCGCGTTCCTCGCGATGCCTCCGCTCGCGTTCCTCGCGCCTTCTCTGCCGCTCGCGTTCCTCGCGATGCCTCCGCTCGCGTTCCTCGCGCCTTCTCTGCCGCTCGCGTTCCTCGCGATGCCTCCGCTCGCGTTCCTCGCGCCTTCTCTGCCGCTCGCGTTCCTCGCGATGCCTCCGCTCGCGTTCCTCGCGCCTTCTCTGCCGCTCGCGTTCCTCGCGATGCCTCCGCTCGCGTTCCTCGCGCCTTCTCTGCCGCTCGCGTTCCTCGCGATGCCTCCGCTCGCGTTCCTCGCGCCTTCTCTGCCGCTCGCGTTCCTCGCGATGCCTCCGCTCGCGTTCCTCGCGCCTTCTCTGCCGCTCGCGTTCCTCGCGATGCCTCCGCTCGCGTTCCTCGCGCCTTCTCTGCCGCTCGCGTTCCTCGCGATGCCTCCGCTCGCGTTCCTCGCGCCTTCTCTGCCGCTCGCGTTCCTCGCGATGCCTCCGCTCGCGTTCCTCGCGCCTTCTCTGCCGCTCGCGTTCCTCGCGATGCCTCCGCTCGCGTTCCTCGCGCCTTCTCTGCCGCTCGCGTTCCTCGCGATGCCTCCGCTCGCGTTCCTCGCGCCTTCTCTGCCGCTCGCGTTCCTCGCGATGCCTCCGCTCGCGTTCCTCGCGCCTTCTCTGCCGCTCGCGTTCCTCGCGATGCCTCCGCTCGCGTTCCTCGCGCCTTCTCTGCCGCTCGCGTTCCTCGCGATGCCTCCGCTCGCGTTCCTCGCGCCTTCTCTGCCGCTCGCGTTCCTCGCGATGCCTCCGCTCGCGTTCCTCGCGCCTTCTCTGCCGCTCGCGTTCCTCGCGATGCCTCCGCTCGCGTTCCTCGCGCCTTCTCTGCCGCTCGCGTTCCTCGCGATGCCTCCGCTCGCGTTCCTCGCGCCTTCTCTGCCGCTCGCGTTCCTCGCGATGCCTCCGCTCGCGTTCCTCGCGCCTTCTCTGCCGCTCGCGTTCCTCGCGATGCCTCCGCTCGCGTTCCTCGCGCCTTCTCTGCCGCTCGCGTTCCTCGCGATGCCTCCGCTCGCGTTCCTCGCGCCTTCTCTGCCGCTCGCGTTCCTCGCGATGCCTCCGCTCGCGTTCCTCGCGCCTTCTCTGCCGCTCGCGTTCCTCGCGATGCCTCCGCTCGCGTTCCTCGCGCCTTCTCTGCCGCTCGCGTTCCTCGCGATGCCTCCGCTCGCGTTCCTCGCGCCTTCTCTGCCGCTCGCGTTCCTCGCGATGCCTCCGCTCGCGTTCCTCGCGCCTTCTCTGCCGCTCGCGTTCCTCGCGATGCCTCCGCTCGCGTTCCTCGCGCCTTCTCTGCCGCTCGCGTTCCTCGCGATGCCTCCGCTCGCGTTCCTCGCGCCTTCTCTGCCGCTCGCGTTCCTCGCGATGCCTCCGCTCGCGTTCCTCGCGCCTTCTCTGCCGCTCGCGTTCCTCGCGATGCCTCCGCTCGCGTTCCTCGCGCCTTCTCTGCCGCTCGCGTTCCTCGCGATGCCTCCGCTCGCGTTCCTCGCGCCTTCTCTGCCGCTCGCGTTCCTCGCGATGCCTCCGCTCGCGTTCCTCGCGCCTTCTCTGCCGCTCGCGTTCCTCGCGATGCCTCCGCTCGCGTTCCTCGCGATGCCGCTGCTCGCGTTCCTCGCGCCTTCTCTGCCGCTCGCGTTCCTCGCGCCTTCTCTGCTGCTCGCGTTGCCGCCGCTCGCGTTCCTCGCGCCTTCTCTGCTGCTCGCGTTCGTAACCGTCTCGGCGGTCGTAACTATCACGTTCTCTAAGGTTGTAATATCTCATTTTAGCTAATGGTCTAGTCCCTTAAGTCAGAATTCAAAATACGTCGATAGAGGTCGCACGCCAGATTACAAAATACAAACGTATTTTACAATTTACCGAGCCGCGCACACCTTTTACACACGCCGTCGATCGTAACCTTGCACCCCACGCCGCACACGAAACACGGGGATATCTTGCTACCGTGCTTTATCCTATACATGTGGTAGGCGCAGTACCCCTTGAGGTGATCGGGCAGTGAGTCTTGTTCTCGACGGATATTCCTGCGACACATTTGCGTCGAACCCATCTTGAGATAACGACAGCCGTCTTCACCCTCGGGGCGTCGACTGGGCGATTGACGCCGCAAGAGTATCGCGTTGCTCACAACTTGTCCACCGCATCTATAGCAGATATTGTGCAGTATAGTCTTGCAACCCCTGCCGCATATTTCGCACGAAACCGTACCCCCGCCTCGACGATTCTAAACTTGTGACCGCGGCAATATCCGCGTAGATGCTCGGGCAGCGAGTCTTGATGCTTCAACGTTGCTTTTCCGCACGATTCGGTAGAACCCATCCTGATCCAACGACAAGTATTTTGCGTCATTTTATTACAACGCGTTTTTCCCTTATTCCATTTTCACTCGGGCGGTAATTGCGTGTCGATGGGAACGACCAACAATTCTTCTCGTACAAAACTCCTCGGTACTCCTCGTAAAAAATACAAGACGGGTTGATGCGGTTTGATCATGACGTTTCGCACGTCGTACGTATCGATGCTCCATATCGGATCGGTAGCTCTGCGTCTTTCACCCCCTTCCAATTCTCCGGGTCTGTACAGGTATCGTACGCGCAGGCTCGAATCCAAGACGCGCTCGTCCAATCCGACGGGTCGATTGTACTTGGGCTCGTACTTAATTTCGTCTCGCCTGCGTACGGCCTCGTCGGGTCCTTGAGCGTTTAACTCTTTCAAAACGGGTTTCAGGTTTTCCACCCATTCCGCGTTGCGTTTCGTCGGATCCAACATTTCCCGAGCATACTGATGCGGAAACAGTTTGACGGCAAGAGTCTTGTTGAACCTTTCTACGATTCCTTGAGATTTGTGATTACCGGGAACTCCCACGCTCACGCGTACGTTGTGCTCCTTCATCGCTTTTAACGTTTCGCCTTTAAATTCGCTACCCGAATCGACCTGCAACGACTCGGGCCACGTCAACTCTCGCACGTAAATCTTGTCAAAGGCTCGCGAGACCTCCGACGAGTTTTTGGTCGTCAACGGTTCCGCTTCCTTGTATCTGCTCGCCACGTCGACGACCGTCAGGGCGTACTTGTACGTTTTTCCCCCGTACCTATCGTGCGGTAAAAAGAGCAGGTCGGCTTGATGTACTTGATTTACCGAGACGCTCTGCCTCGTAGGCACGCTCGGTACGTGTTTAGGCGGCGGTAGATAAATTTGCCACATGCTCTGCTTAAACTGCCACTCTTTTACGACGTCTCGCGGTATCCTCGTCTTGCTGACGAGTTGGTCGATGGCCCCCTCGCCCTGCCATAAATGTTGAGGAGCGTAGTATGCACGTTCGAGTTGCCGTATTTCACGTTTCGTGCTCATATTTATAAATATCGAAACATCTTATAAATATTTTACGGCCGCGAACGCGAGTACGCTCAACACGACGACCAATCCGACCAGCTCCGCATCCTGCTGCGAATCGCCGGGTGCGTAAAAGTCGGACAGCTGCGGTTCTCGCTCGAGTTGCAGGCGATCGTTCGATCCACCCATCCTATAGTATTCTCTCATCGCAGTTTCGACGTCCGAAAAGGTTCCTCGGGCGTGCTGCTCGCGTCCAAGTTTTTCGTTGATGTAATCGAGTTGCGAGGCTCGTTTTTTGCTCCACGAATCTCGAGCCTGAGACAATTGTTCCAAGGCCAGATCGTGCCGTTTGCGTTCCGCGTCGCCACCGCTCATGCGGCTAAAGATAAAGTTGCTTCCGCTAAAAGCTAGGGCGTTTACCATCGCACCGCCGACCATCATTGCCACGGTTGCCATTTTTTACTATCGCGGTAATTAATTTAAAATCTTGTCGGGAATGTAGCCGTTTGCCACCAGCATGTTTTTGGTCAGCGTCGAAGTCGCAATCAGACCCGCGAGCTTTGCCGTGTCGACGACCGTCAACTTGTCTACGAGCGGCGCTTTGCTTCCCACCACCTTTTTCAGTATCATCACGTAACCGACCGTCAACGTGGACACGATCGCTCCGTCGTACAGGCTGTTTACAATTACCTTTGTATCGATGCCACTCATACCTTTTTTAAGCAAGAGAGATTTTTATTTACATTTCAAACGGATCCGGCTTGGACGGCTTGGGTACCGGCCTGGGTGGCGTGAGCATTGGTGTCGGAGGCGCCTGCGTTACCTGTACCGGTTTCCTGGTCGGCGCCTGCGGCGTGGTGGATGCTACGTAGACTAGGTACCCCAACGCGACGAGCGACAGATACGGAATGCAACTCGCCAACGACACGCGCAATGTCTCCGAGGCTTGTCGTCGTTTCTCGGCGATTGCTTTTCCGGCCGCAACTCGCTTGGGATTCTTGCTCGTGACTTGAGTAATTGTTTCGTCCATTTTGTAAATGTCGGTAATTTTTTTACTCGGTAATTACTCGGGCGGGTCGGTAATCGCAGGCGCCTCAGATTTCTCGAGATCTTGGGACGCCACCTTCGGCGTCGATTGCTCGTCGCTCGGGCGTTTGTATTTTACGTGTCTCGCCGTGTGCATCGCGACCGAAAGCGGTGCGAGCCACGCTCCAAATTTATAATAGAGCTCGCACGCGACGAGATTCAACGCTTCCATCAGGAACCGATCGTTTTCGAGATCGTCGCCGAGTTGCTCGATCGAATCGATCGGGAGCACGTAACCGATGGTCTTGCTGTACATGCGAATCACGCTGCTGCCGAGCGATTTCGTCACGTCGCTACCCTTTTTGGATTCTAGCATCGCGTACAACTTGGAAATTTCGGCCTCAGGCATGCGCTCGATTTGCTCCGTGACGTATTCCTGTCCAAAGTAGTATTGAGCGTTACCTCCGCTCACGACGGTCTTTATTCGGTCTCTGAGCTCGTCGGAAACGTCTCGAGCTTGCTCGGGCGTAAGAGATGGCTCGGGAGGTTTCGGCTCACTCTTTTTGGGTCTGCGCTTTTTCTTTGCGGGCGGGTCGACGCCGCCTGCGGCGGTCTTGGATTCCTTTTCTGCGAGCGCTTGCATCTCGTGCGTTATGTCGGTCATTTTAATAAATGTAAAATATATTTTATCCGATGTGAATTCCCCAACGAGTCGGCCTATCGCATTTCAACAGCAACTTGCTAAAACACGTCGTGTCGATCTTGTCTTTGATGCGTTTCTTGTCGTCCGCATCTTTTATCACGTCATTCTCTCGCAGGCAATCGTAAAAACTGTCTCTGTCTTTGCAGAAAAAGAGCGCGATCCATCGAACCTGCTCTCTGAAATCTTTGAGGATGGAATTGTACTTTTGGGTGAGAATCCAAACGGATTTCTTGTGATGTCGACCGGAAAAGGCTAGCGTCGACAGCGTCTGCTGCTTTCTCTTCATGTCCTTGTTGCTGCTGCAATCGTCGATCACGAAAAGCGTCTCGGCGTCGTCGTTAAACTTGTCGCAGAGGTGCATCAGGCAATCGTCCAGAGACTCGCCGGGGTCGATCGAAAAGACGTTTTCGTCTCGCTCTATCCACGCGCGTCTATAACTCGAGTTTACGCTAAACGTCGGACAGACAAATACAATGTTTTTAAAGTAATCCTTGTATTCCGTCTCGAGCAGATTCAACGCGTAAACCGTCTTGCCACAATTTGTCGCTCCGACGATCAGAGCGCAGTGAGCCTCTTTTGGAAACATGGTTTTTAATATGCCGGTCTTAATAGTTTACTCTGACGAGTCTGTTTCCCTCAATGTTTAGCTGAGCGTCTGCGACGATAAAGACGTAGCAATCTAGCGGGGCCGTCGCCTCCGCGTCTCGCGTCAGCTGCAGTTTCAGTCCGCCCGAATCGGCGTCGATCTTTCTACCCGTTCCGTGCAGGGTATTGTCCGTGACGGCTCTGAGATCGATCCAGAGACCGTAGTGATCCGTCAGATATTTCCTCTGCGACATGTAGGTGAAATGCGTCGGCTTGCAGGCTTGGTTGCAAAAGTGCTTGCGAATCTCTTCGTAATTTCTGTAGGGCATCATTCCGCGGGCGTAAATTTCGTTGGCCGACCCGTCGATCGTGACGCTGCATTCTTTGATTTTCGGGTTGTAAAACTTTTCGGGGTCGTGCTCAAAATCGGCCTCTCGTTCCTTAAACAGCAAAAGCACGCCTTTGATGGATTTGGCTGCCGTGTTTATATAAATGTTCCAGATTGTTTGATCCTTGTCTAAGGCGTCTTTGTGATGCAACAACACTCTGTCAAAGAGTATTACGGATCTATCCTGATATTTCATCCTAGTCTGACGAGAAATCCCCTCGCTTTTTATAATCTCGTACTCGAGAACGATTCCCTCCAATTTAAAGGTCGCATTAGCGTCGCTAGTCGTGAGCACGTCCTTGGCAGGTCTAAACGTTATTTCGTACTCGAGTCGATCGTGCAGCATCTTTTGGTTGAAGGGCATGTGGTCGGTCAGCAACTCAAAGTCGAGAGGGATGCAAAATCTGTTGCCGTACGCGTTGCCGACTGCCACGTCGTAAGCTGCTCGACGAACGTCGTTTGTCGCAACCGTCACCTTGTCGCCGGCGTTTACGCGAATCTTTCGTTCGTTTTCGCTAGAGATGCCTTGATACGAACTGTTGAGACGTTCGTATTCCGTCTTCCACAAGTCCTTGTAACAATTGTACACGTCGTAATCGGTTAGGGTAAAAACTTCCTTTCCTTCCAGAGTTATGCGTATTTTCTCGACGAGCGATCTACCGATGTTGTTGACGATCGTTCGATTCGCGTCCGTGCTCGAGTTCAAGACCAGATTAAAAGCCAGTCGAGCCGTACCCGGAACTATGGCGTCGTCGTCGCCGAGATCCGGAAATCTGACTCGCAGGACGTCGCCGGGACCGGCTTCGTTTATCAGGTTCATGACGGTGGTAAAGACGCGTCTGTCGTTTCTGTGGTCGGTGTTTTTGAGCTTGACCGACCTGTTGGCGCTTATCTCGTGATGCATTTTTTATACGGCAACTTTTTTTAATCCGTTAATTGTTTGCCATCTATAATAAAATGGCAGAATTTATACCCATGGACGAAATTGGTAAACAGGAATACGATAGCGAAAGTCGCGTCGACGAGGATTGGGAGGATGAAAACGAAGCGAGCGGAGGAGCCCGAGGCATCGATACTACCATCGAGACGGAAATCATCGATACCCCTTCTCGAGCAGCCTCGCTCAATCGAGAGAAATTGGACTACCAACTCGAACGGTTTAAAAGGTTTATCGTCGAGAACGAACAGTATAAAGGAAAGGTAATTACATCGGGTCACATACGCTTCGATGAAAACGACTTTAGAATTAGCGCCGAAGGGGGCTTGGAATTTAGAATGGCGGATGGAGCGTGGGTTAGGCTGACTGCAAAACGTTCCATCAACGATTTTATTAAATTCGCTACCCCCAGAGATAATTCCCGAGGCGAGCAAGTAAAACTAGCTAAAATAGATGTAGAAAAATTTATCGATCCCGAATGGCGGGTAATCACGTTTGAAAAGGATAGGCTCGGTATACCACCACCTCAGCCAAACATAACGCCGGAAGAGTTGATCGAGTTAGCCGACCGGACGATAGAAGAAACAACATCCATTATCGAGAGCGTGAACGAGGAGGCTGGCGAGGAGACTGCAGGTGGGGAGGCTGCCCGAGAGGGGCAAGTGCTTATCAGTGTTAGAGAGTATAATGCTATTATGAAAGCAATGACTACGGTCAAAGAGGAACTAGCGCTTTCTCTGGCAAAGCTCGGAAAGCTTGACGAAAAAATAGCAGAGTACAAACGAGAAAGGGCTGAGATGGACGAACGAGGATCGACGACCCAAGAGCTGAAAGAAATCGACGATCGGTTACGAGACTTGCAAGCGGAAAGGAAAGCTAGATTGCAAGTTGTAGAAATTAACGCGGATAGGCTAAGGAGTCAGGTAAATAGGATACGAGATACCGTAGAAAGTGTTTTGGATAAAAACCTACCGTTGAGAGCGAGATTGAGGATTTTGTTTCGCGAGCAAGGGATAACCATCGCTAGCATCGTCACGGCTTTAGGATCCATCATTGCGTCGTTGGTAGCGATATTTACCGGTGGAAACTCGACTTCTCCTCCTTCCCCTCCAGACCCGGACCCGGGTCCGAATCCCGGTCCGAATCCTAACCCGTCACTGGATCCCGGGAAACCCGACGGATGGCTTAAAAGACACCTGAAAAACTTTGCCGAGATCCTGAAAAAGCTCGGCGACAAGGCTCTTTTGGCGTTACCCGGAATTATCGGAGCTGTCGTAAGCTTTCTGCTAAAAACAGCCGGTGGCGTCGTCGGCTTTGTGGCCGACCGGGTCTGGTTGCTGATTCTGGCCGTTACCGGAATCGCTTACAATTATCTGTCGGCGAACGTCAAAACGCCTCTGGCGTCGACACCAAAGGTGGAGACTAGCTCCAAAGCCTCGTCAGCTCGTAAACGAAAAAAGTAACGACTGCGAAACCAATCACCGTCGAAACTTTGGCAATTTCATGCTCGGAGACGGAGTCGGAGACGCGGTAGCCACAGACGCGGTCGGGGTTGACGACTCGAGCTTTGGGGTTGGGCCGGGAGTCTCGAGCTTTGGGGTTGGGCCGGGAGTCTCGAGCGTCGGCGGTGGGGTCGGCGTAGGCGTAGTCGAGGTCGGTGGTGGGGTCGGCGTAGGCGTCGGGGGTGACGCCGGCGTAGGCGGTTTGACGGGAAACGCCGCCTTAGGCAGCGGTTCGACGGGTCTCGATTCGGGCTCGTTTATGTCGTTTAATCCTAATTGTTGCGAATTTCGTTCTGCAATTAAGATTTTATTGTTGTAGTCGGTCGTCGTGGTGATTCTCAGTTCCATGTCGGCCGGACACATGTAGAGATTGTATCCGAGGACGTAGTTGACTTGAGATCTCGCAAATCGCAAGACGTCCTGATACCTCGCTATCGAGTCTGGAATGTCTACCGGACTGTTTATCGCATCCTCGACGTTGACCAAAAACTGTTTTTGGGCGTCGAGCCCCGTTCCCCGAGCGAGAATCGACGTACGCGTCGTCGCCTGAGCGCCGAGAATGGCCCACACGTAGGTTCGGACCGAATCGTTGAGTCGCGTCACTCCGGCCTGGGTGAAACCTCGCGATTTATCCAATATAAAAGCCTTGTAAGAGACGCC
>NW_022715787.1:63096-74752 GCF_011630105.1 Anneissia japonica
CCAGAGGGCAAAATTTAGCTGGTTCTGAAAGAAACCCATAGTCTTTTCCCTCCATGCTATATCGAGTTTTTGCTGCCAGAACCCTCGGGTTCGATCGGCCGAAATGTCACCCCACCTGGATTTTACTTGGTCGGGCGTGATCCTGATGAGGTATCGGGCAAAAATGTTGGGAAAAACCACTTCAAACTCGCTGGTATCCGACACGGCAATCTGATGCTTGTTGAGATTGGTAACTTTATCGACGATCGAATACTTGGTACTCGGATTGTATTTCGCGTTTGTGTACTGAAACTCCATTTTATAATATTCATCATAGATAAAATGCATTGTATCAATACAAACGTTAAAAATGGAGTTATAAACCGATTCGAGTATCCGTTGGATAACCGAGAGGGGAATATGCAAATTGCTTTAAAATCCATTACCAGAACGGTTGGATATTTCAACGTGAAAAGAAATTTATCCGTTTTTAAATATACCATCGTAGAGCATGATGACAAAGAAATTTACCAACAAGGACGGAAACTATTATCAATTACTCCGGGGTTTTATACGTGCGAAGAAATGATAAACATTTTAAAAAATAACGATGCTCTAAGTCCGTACATTGGTTATATGCTGTTGGATAGAATCACCGGTAAAATAAGGTTAAGATTTAAAGCGTCAGAGGGAAGCACCGAAAAATTTATAATATATTTCGACCCGGAGCTGGCTACATTCTTCAAACTGGATACTACGCATTTCAAGATTAGAGAAATTTACAACGGTACGTCGTATTGCCGTAACACCCCGTATAGGATGCACATTCACCTCCAAGAACTATCGAGCAAATGCACTCTTTTAGATGGGCGCGCGTCCTCTATTCTCGATACTCTTAACGTTCTGGATAAGCGACTCGGAGAAGTTGAGCCCTCTACTCGAAAAATTCTTACTTTTAAGCCCCTCCAAATGGGAATGATTCAAGGGTTTACTTTTAAAGTGACGGACGAACAAAACAAACTCGTAGATAATAGAGGTGGATACGTTACGATCGAGACTATAATTAAAAAGGTGGTGTAATTAAAAAATGGATGAAATAGCTGCAGACGTAGCGACCCCGTCGCCGGCGGTAAAACCGGTAGCGACCCCGTCGCCGGCGGTAAAACCGGTACCGCTCGAGGCGGAAAAACCGGTACCGCTCGAGGCGGAAAAATTTAGATTGAGCAAGATTAGCGAGATGCTGGATGACATTAAAAACGACGAGGTGGGACGAGAAAAACTATACAAAAAATATAAAAAGACTCAGAGCATCGTAGACTGGATCGATACCGGTCTGAATACCCTGTCTATCGTTTCCGCCGCAGGTGCAATCGGCGTTGCGAGTACGGTCGTGATGGGACCCTTGTCCATCGGACTCGGTTCGTTGGCGGCCGTCTGTTGCGGGTTAAATTACGGCGGAAAATATCTGAGCAAGTTGCTCGAGAAAAAGAGCGAAAAACACAAAACCGTGCAGATAATCTGCAAGACCAAACTGGGCACGATCGATAGCATCGTTTCCGCCGCCTTGGAGGATAACGTAATTAGCGATCAAGAGTTTAAACTGGTCCTCGAAGAATATCGCAAGTATCAAGAGATGAAGCAGGATGCGATTGCCAAGGGGAAAAGTGCAATCGACTCGCTAAAAACGAGATTGGCTCAAGATGCTGCAAGCGGGAAACGAGTCTAGATATCGTGATCGATTGATGAAATGACCTTTCGTGATGACGTCATCGGGGTCACGGAAATGACCTTTTTTGATGACATCATCGGGGTCAATTGAGTCATTTTGGTAGTCAGGAAAAAGCTGGGCCGCCTATTCTAATACACTACACATAGCATTTACAGTGTATTAAAAGTTGGACCATCTATTCTTATACACTGTGTAGTGTAATAGAATAGGGGTTTAGCATTTACAGTGTATTAGAATAGGGGGGTGGGCGGGAACTCTCACTTTACATACTACTCCATGACCTAAACAATTATTTTGAATAGAATTTATTATTTCATTAATATACTTTTTTGTAATATAAAAATAAAAATTAGTTTAAAAATTACAAATGAAGACAATAACAATATATGTATAATAGACTATCTTGTTTCTCAATCTTTTCTAATGTACAGTAATAATAATGCCCCTGTATTTTGACCATCAAAATGGACATTTGACCCTCTACTAGTTTTTGATCCAGCATGGAACCAGCAGGGCCACGCCTAAGGCGGGTGGTTATATTTCTAAGAAGAATGCCGAAAATTAGTCTTTGAATTAATCTGAATACTGTATATAACCATTGCCAATGTATTATGGTTATGCAGAAGTTAAGTTCTGTGCACATTTTTCCAAGCCATTTTCCGCGCAAATTTGAGCTAGCTTTCAAGTTATCATCCACATTCTACGACGAATAAACTGGCATTTTAGTAATGCTGTAGTAGTAGTAGTAGTAGTAGGTCCTAGATAGTTCCATGGATCTAATAATTAACATGTAAATTAATGCACTTTATTTTAAATAGTGTTGTTTGTTTGTCTAATGTTTGAAATATTATTATTATTATTATAGTCTGTATGCCTAGGCCTAAACTAGGGGCCTAGGCCTAGGTCGCGCCAGGCAGTATAGTATTCCGTATTCTCTACATACATACAGTACTGCACTAAATGCTAGGCTATGCCTACACAGGTAAGACAAGTTGGTATTAAACAAACCTATTTAATGCCACTATTAAGATCACCACTTCCAAGACTTCCTTATCCAAACCAGCAAACATAACTTTTTGAAAGATTCATTCTTCAAAAATGCCTTCGACTTAATTTATTATTATTATTGAATATTTTCGCCAGTCCTAATTTTTCAATTTTCCGCTAGTGACGACCATTCTCATCAGTTGGCTAGTGTCGTTACCAGCTCGTTACGGTTGAGTGAATCAGCTGACTCCCTGTCTAGTGCAAATTTCCGAAATAAAAACTGGGGCAAATCGTTATTTTACACATAATTGAAACATTTTCATAAGTGAAAACCCATAAATGAAAAGAACGGCCAAATTTACATTGGAATATCTAAAGTTTGACACGATTTTTTATGGGGTTACCGAATGCAAGCCTTTGAAAGTCGGTACATTTTAGGAAATTCCCTATCTTATAACACTAGCTCAAAATCCTGTAGCACCACTTTTTTTTTGGGACCCAGTTCACGAGCCTCGTTTTCGAATACCGCGCTCCAAAATCGAGTGCTGTCACCGTCGTTGTGGTCGCCCATCCCTCTATTTTAAATTAAAAATTAATCGTTTCACCCCCTCCCCCTTTAAGCTTCTTAAAGTAGCATGGAAAAGAGCAAGAATTTACCCTTTATGCAAAGGTGGTGACCGCGAAGACGAGTCAAACTACAGACCAATATCAATTTTGCCATTTTTTTCAAAAATTATGGAACGCGTTGTTTTTGATCAAATATATCCATACCTAAATTTTCACTCATTAATTTATGAAAATCAGTCTGGATTCCGGCCTAAATTTTCTACATCTAGTGCTCTTATCAATATCACTGAAGATTAGATTAATGCAATTGAAAATGGCTTGTACGTTGGATTGGTAATGATTGATCTTAAAAAGGCGTTTGATACTGTAAACACGGATATTTTAATTAATAAGCTACATGGTTTTGGATTTCATACTAATGTAATTAAATGGTTTGAGAGCTATTTAAGTAAACGAAATCATATAACATCTATAAACGGCATCTCGTCTGACATGAAATAAAGCACATGTGGTATTCCACAAGGGTCAATTCTAGGACCGATGCTTTTTATTTTATACATAAATGATTTGCCAAATTGTGTAGATAATGTTAAGATTAGCATGTACGCTGACGATACAGCACTTTACTTTACATCCAAATGTATACCTAATCTTACCACAAAAGTAAATGCCGACCTCGTTAAAATCGATGATTGGCTTGCCCAAAACAAACTTAGCTTAAATATTACCAAAACAGAATGTATGATCATTGGATCGACTCAAAAACTCAATCAAATATCAAATAATGTATGCTTCAATATAAAGGGTAAACAAATCAAAAGGGTTGTTTCATGCAAACATTTAGGTGTTATGATTAATGCCAATCTTTCATGGGACGAACATGTCCTTAGAGTAAGAAACAAGGTTCAAACAGGTTTATATTATCTCCGAAAATCCAATGATGTAATTCCACGTGATATCCAATGCATATTATATAAGTCAATCATTGCACCTCACTTCGACTATTGTAATATTATATGAGGCCAATGCATTGCATCTCTCAGGCAAAAACTCCAAGTGTTGCAAAATAGAGCAGCAAAAATAATTACAGGTGCAACTTGGTTGGAAAAATCTTGACGAAAAATTAAAATTTAATGAAGCTGTAACTATGTATAAAATATTAAACAATCAAACGCCATCTTATCTGTCAAGTCGTTTACTTAAAAAAGAATACAAATACAACATGAGGTCGCAAAATAACATTGATATTAGTGTTCCAAGAACTAAATATAAACAAAAAAGTTTTAGCTGCAGAGGTGCTGCATTGTGGAACTCTTTTGATGAAAAACTGAAAAATTCAAAATGTCTCCGCGAGTTTAAAAGAAAATTGAATGATTCCTAATTTCGAAGATGTATTGTCCCTTGCTAAATGCTGGAAGAATCATTGAAATGTTTTTGGAGTTTGCTTGCCTGTTTTATTATTTTTATTATAATTTTTGGTTTAAAAATCATTTTTTTAATTCAATAGTTTTTGTGCACGGGTTGGTAATTTGTGTGCTGTTGCGATGTTGGGCGGGTTTATTACGGGAATTTTTTTTTTTTTTTTTTGTGGCAGGGGACAATACATCTTTAAAGCTTTTATGAACTGATGGTAATGTTTGCTTACTTTCGTGTTTGTTTAAATGTGTTTTTGTTCTGAAATTCTGTGTGAGTTACCTTTTTGAATCTTATATCTTGCTGTTTTTTTATACTGTTTTGTGAGAATTCTCGTGTCCTCTGATGTTTTATTTTAAATTGAGTAGGGTTTTTTATCTGTAATTTTCAGCTGTTATTGTTGTTATTGTTTTTGTTATTAATATTGATATTATTATTAATAATATTACTGATAATATTTATTGTGATGAATTTTAACTTTTATATAATTATTGTTGTTTAACGATTTGTTGTTTTTGTTATTTTTATTATTAATATTATTATTAATTTTATTGTTGTTGTTAATTAATGAACCACGGACTCAAGGAAGAACAACTTTTTACAATTTTTCTTTGGTATTGTATTTTCTATGTTGAATTTGGGTTTTTTTGCCATGTTTAAATAAAGAAATTATTATTATATTATTATTATATATATACAGGCTTTATTTAATTTTCGTTGTCGAACCTATGAAATGGGAGAGTGTGATGAATAAATTTAAAAAAATCAGAGCAATGGAATTCAAAACTCATGGATAAATGAATACAGTTATATAAAAATGCTTTGCACAGGCCCAGGACACAAACAAGTAACAGCAATAAGGGTCTATTCTGCATACTGGGTATTTTAATTGAAAAAGATAAATAAACACCGTCGCTCGTCACATATGTTTATACAAGATTTAATATACTGTATGGTACTAATCGACAAACAATGTGATTTTCCCAAAATGTACTATTTCACAGCATGTGCTAACAATCACTATGGAGCAGATTGCCGTCAAGTATGTCATTGCGATTCAGGTGAATGTTACAGAAAGACAGGGGATTGTACATCCGGGTCATCTTGTTTGACTAATTACACAGGACCAGCGTGTCAAGGTAATATTCAGATTTTAGTTGTCATATTTTATGAGTAATAGCATATTTATTTTGTTTAAAATATAGTAATACTGTAATTACTTAAAAACAAAGCTTATTTTAATATTCCTATTAGAAATACTAATTTACATATAGGCAACAAAGGTAATTAAATATTTTAATTATACTGTACCTTGCATCCACACTAAACTTAATTCAATTGAAAAGTTAATAGCCTACCGTATTACAATAAGCATATTCTCATATTCCTATTTAGAACACTTAATTTACATATGGCTAAAAAGGTACGGCCAGGCTACATTAAAATTTCATTTGTTTAACCTCTGACCACCAATAATTTGAATGGACTTGAAGGATTTGTTTTTTAATAGAGGGTAACCCAGTTTACCAAGTAGGCACGCTGATATTCAGGAGCCCTCTTAAAAATGTGATACCTTGTAAACAAACTCACATTATGAGAATTTAGGGAGTGAAAAAGTTAAATACAATAAATAAAAACAAAGTGAATGTGTAATGACTGTCTATTATGCTTACGATTCATTTATTAATTGTGTGCAAATTGTTGATTTTCAATAAAAAAATACCTAGTCGGCCCTAAATTGAAGGGGACGCTAAGGAAATACACATGATTTCATCCTTTCTACAGAGTAAAAACATACGCTTTGAGGGAGGAGAGGTTGACCACAGTCTAGTCATATGTACTCTTTCATGAAAAAGATAAAAATATGATCTTATGTTACATACTGTATTTCTTTAAATATTTCTTTCATGGGAGAGAGGGTCAGAAAAAATCGTGTTTAAACATGATGAAAAAAATAATAAATGACTTCTAAACAAATATTTGTTATTTTTTTTTTTTTCCTTATTTTTTTTATATCAAATTGAATCGTCTTGTATTAATTTCAGTTACAATGGTTTTTTTTTTCTCGTTTTTGTAACTGTTAATGTTTATTGTGTCTTGAAATGAATAAAAAAAAAAAAAAAAATATTTGTTTATAGTCGCGTAATTTAAAACTGTTATTTTTTTTTAGTTTGTTAGGGCCGATTTTAAAAGGAATTGAGCATTTTTAAATCTACATGTAGGACAGGAATATTATCAAGTCGAATAATTCAAAATACAAGTACATGTGAACATAATTGGTAATAGTTAAAAAGTTAATTTAGACCTAACTAATACCTTTTGACTCAACATTTAAAGATAACAATGATGTCACATTTTGTTGCAGAATTACTGCCAGGCCTGTCCTGTCCATCTGGTTTCTTTGGAGTGTTGTGTAACTATCCATGTCATTGTAAAGACTCAGCTGATTGTTATCGTGATGGAAGCTGTGAAAATGGATGCCATGAAGCATGGGCTGGAGGGGACTGCAGCATAGGTAACGATATACGTCTTAAAATTTACATTTACTTGTGTTAAATCGAGCTTAAATCTCAATTTTGTGTAATTGCAATAGAATTTCCAAGATTAACCAATATATATTCTTTTCTATGAAGCTGCATGTTATACCTATTAAAATAATTCATTCAATGTATCTTTCGCCACCCCAGGGGCGGATCCAGAGATGTTCAAAAGTAGGGGCCGAAAGTGGGGCAAATCGAGATAACACTTCCCTGGGGGGTCCAGTGCATTCTCAGCGAATTTTTTGTGTTCTAGACGCCCAAAAATAAACTCTGAGGCGTTTTTGGCGGTCATTTGTTTATTTTTCTTTCTTCTTTTTTTTTTCTTTTTTTTTAACCTTCCTAAAGGGTGTGGGGGGTGGCCAAATTCCCCCTGCACCCTAATTATATTTAAAATATATATTTATAATGAGTTATTATTATTAGCACTACCTTACAGCTGCAAACCGCCAACACAATTGAATCAAACAGCAACCACCCTAAAGATTGCCGCCTGCAGCTGGGATCCAGTTCAAGACTTTGGAACAGGGACTATTACTGGATGTAAGCTATGGTATAAAACATCACAGACAAGTACGTTCACTACAGTTAATAATACTGAAAATGGTGTATATATCATCGACAATCTTACACTACACACAACTGTTGAATTCTACACACAACACTCAAGATTAGTTGGCGGCGTAGAAACCGATGGACCACCTAGTGAACATGGATCAGCAGAGACTATATGCACAAGTAAGACCAATTACTTTCTGATCATATAATTATTGCCTTTTCCCGAATTAGCGGAAAAAGCGATTCAGGTGAATGTGACAAAAAGACGGGGAATTGTACATCCGGGTCATCTTGTTCGATTGATTACATGGGACAAGGGTGCCAAAGTAATATTCAGATTTTTTAACCTGATTTTTTAATCTGATTTTTATTCAGATTTTTTAACACTGATTAAGTCAGTGTTTTTGTTCAAATGTTCATGACATGTGCAACTGCATAGAGAGATTTTTTTTCATTTTTTTATCATCCAATGCTAATAAGACATTGCTGATATGAGTAATTGCTCAAGATTTGAAGTGTTCCTCCTATTACTGGCTATAGGCAGTGTAGATCATTAGCCATTGAAAACGTCGTCTTATAAAGTGTTGTACACTAGTTAGTTACAATCATTTATGTTTTAAGTGATAGGGGCCTATTAGAATAAGACATTTCTAATTTCTTCAGTTTACATTATAATCGATCACAGTTTAAACAATAAAGATAACAGACCCAGTACATAGCGACGGCCGTGCCCTAGGCCAACATTCCTGAGTGTGTAATTCGCGAACGCTGGTGGACCTAGCTATAGACCGACTGCTAAAGAAAGGATCATCAATATTTTACTATTTCTTCAGAATAAAGATCAAAATATTGAAGGTACATCGACATTCAAAGTAAGGCACGCTGGCCTAAATAAAATCTGCCATGCCTATCATCTGTATATGCTGCTAGCGCACCGCTCTCCACGGCGGAATGTTTACCTCACATTTTTGCTAGCCGTTGGCATTAGGCCTGTGTGGAAAGATGTATTCTCCTCTACAGTAGGTCCTCCGAATCGAGAGACATATACTGTATTGTTGTTGAAAATTTAACATAGTAATTTAAAACAAATCTGAAATCTGCTTTATTCGTTATAAAATAATTATAACGAGGGAGATAACTGATTAAAATGCGTTGTCATCTTTAACTCAAGCAAATCTCAAGAGGATGATCAACCACATGTGGGTGCGAGTATTGGGAGATTTGGAACGGTCCGATTTGGAACGGGGTATAATTTGTTTTTTAGTACGACGCCTGTAGATTTGAGAAATTATTCATCATTTCTGATACTAACATGCGTCGAAATATTAATCCCAACACGATGGCGTGCATTTTCATACTTATTATACTGTACTATCTTAAAGGCATATTGTACGAGAAATTTTCACCAAGTAAACAATGGACTTGTTTCCGGGCTTGTTTATTCAAGATTCCAGTTAATTTTGGTATAAAATAACTAGTTTTATGCATAAAATCCACGTAAATTCAAATAATAAAGGTTGTTTTATCAAATGTATATGTTTATGCTTTAGTTGCATTCAATAAAATCAGCCTATTGGTACTCGTGCTTCATAGAGTTGCTAGTCTTACAATACAGACATTTTATGCCGTTCAACTTAACAAACTGGAAGGCTAGCTGTGCGCCAAAAGTTACTACAGCTGGTATTTACAGACTATATGAATGCAAATTTGTGTTGTATACATACCGTGAACCAGGCCCGGGATTTATCAATCTCAGCTTAGCAAATGTCTTAAGTCAAAAAAGTTAAGATGTCCCTAATAAATATATTAAGCTGATTTATTACCCACTCTTAACAAAATCTTGGCTTAAAAATCGTCTTAGATGGCGCCAACGTACAATCGACTTTCTAATTTTAAGCAATTTTTAAGATAAGCAATATGGATAAATTTGACTTAAGCAAAAAAATGGACTTAAGACGAATTAAGCTGATTTCTAGTTTGATAAATCTGGCCCCAGGACTTAGGCTAGGCCTATAAGATTCATCGTTATTACAGATATAGAAATTTCATTTTACTTTCTAAGATGAGGAGCATTTTTTAATCGGGTGACATGTCTAAAAATCGCGATTCACTGCCTCAAATGTTGTTAATTTCTTAACTGAAATTCCTCAACAAATGGAGCAATTTGGGATTTGGGAGTTTTTCAAGTTTGTTACAATTAAAAATACTTTTTTTGAAATGTTATATTTTAACGGTAATATTATTGTGTAAATTGTTTCCTTGTTTTGAATCCCCTTCCAGACCCAGTCAGGAGGTCTAGTAAGCACCATTAACTACTGATTTTATTCAGTGTAATCCTTGGCAGCCTGCTGAGTTTATCAGGGATTAGTAGATCTTGAATGGTTGTTATGTAACATCCGGCGTTTGGCCTCAAACTCCGGGTGTATTGGCAAAAAAGCTCTATGGAGTTGTACATGTAATGTTTGACTTTTCTTGCATTAGCCATTGGTTTGTTTGATTTGTTTTTTCTTCTATCCTATTTTTTGAAAATTTTTGCACAGGATTTTCTGCACGACACTTCAGTCATTTCCGTGCTTGAAGAGCAAATATTGGTCTATACATATTAAATATGACGTCATTCTATATGTTTAGAATTTTATTAAAAACGGCTAATTGAAGTTTTGAACTAACGCAATTTAGCAAAACAATAAGCATTTCTCCAGCTAGGTTGAACACAAAGTGAATGCCGCCAATGGGACCATGTATGTGTCGAAATCTTGATATATGCTGCTGTGTTCTAGTTTCTCATAATGATTGTTTCATGTTACAGAAAACATTATAGGTTTTAGTAATGTGTAGGCCTATAATAGTTTTTGTTTTCATTTCATAAGCTATAAGCACATGCAGCATAATAGCTATTGTATAAACTTAGGAGTTATTGTGCTACCATTATATTATAATTACATTTTTATTAAAGCCTCAATAATTATAAATACTGTACAATATTTCTTTTTTAAAGAGCCTTTAGAAGAGCCAGAAATAGAATCGACAACAGTTAAAGGTAATGAGATTATCTTAAAATTGAAGGTAAGTATATGCCTATTTCAATTACTGTACAATGATTCCAATTTTGATCCTTGCCTATTCTCACAATTAATCAAAACAACTACTGTAATTAACAATAAGTAATTTTAAATTAAGATATTAAAGACATTTTATAAAGGCTTTCGCCTATATTTTTTCTAATAGCCTGTATCAAATGCTCCCGAGCAAATCCAATGCGATGATATACTTCGTTATCAAGTGCGACACCAAAACAAAAATGGAAATGAACATGACATTGTCAACACAACGGATGGCTTACAAACAGAAGTCAACATTTCAGGATTATCACCAGGATGTGTTTTTTATCACGTCGACTCTAGAGTTGTTAATAATGCAGAAATTACTGGAGATTGGGGAAAGCCAATATCGGTACAATCAGCGCCCTCAGGTTAATGTCTGTCTCTTATACACATCTATGTGTATAAGAGACAGACATTTACTTGTGTTAAATTGAGCTTAAATCTCAATTTTGTATAATTGCAATAGAATTTCCAAGATTAACCAACATATATTCTTTTCTATGAAGCCGCATGTTATACCTATAAATAATTCATTCAATGTATCTTTCGCCACCCCAGGGGCGGATACAGAGATGTCCAAAAATGGGGCCGGAAGTGGTGCAGATCGAGATAACACTTTCATGAGGGGTCCAGTGCATTCCCCGCAAACTTTTTGTGTTCTACACGCCCTAAAATAACCTCTGAGGCATTTTGGCGATCATTTGTTTCTTTTTCTTTCTTTCTTCTTTTTTTTCTTTTTTTTTAACCTTCCTAAAGGAGGGGGTGGGGGTGGGGGTGGGGGC
>NW_022715787.1:76403-82465 GCF_011630105.1 Anneissia japonica
TATTTACAGGACTACATTCGTTGAGAGCCTTGGTACACGATGTATTATTATGTCCTTTATTCGAACACTGTATTTACCTTTATTTAATGATTTATATATATATATATATACATATATATATAGGCCTATATATGTATATTCAAGTAATAATACAATTGTTGTAATAATACTTTCGACCATAAGTCATTAGGTATATATATACACATATATAATAATAGGCCTATATACTTCAAAGATAGGTCAAAGGTCAATAAAGAAGTTTCTGGTTGATATTGAGAAATTATTCTGTTAGAATATAAAGTGCATTTTGTAAATATTTGTTACAAAAAGCAAATCTGTACGATCAGTGGTTGCCAAGATATTAAATTCACGCACAATTGAGGTCAAAGGTCAAAAGCACGATTTCCGTTCATTTCTAAGGAAAATTGTCCATTATAGTAAATATAAATATGCATGTTTTAAACATTTGGTCGCAAAAAGCAACTCTGTACGACCAGTGGTTTTCTTGATATAGCTCCCTATATTTCCACCACTAATAATAAATAAAGTCGATAAAATGGCACTTCCGGTCATTTTTGAAGAAAATGTTTCATTAGCGTAAATAGAAACATGCATGTTCTGAACAACTTTAAGAAAGAATCAATTTTCTACGACAAGTGGTTACCAAGATATAAGTACCCTAAATTTTCAGAACTAATTTGCATATTTTAACTAATTTGCATATGAAGATGTGCGTAAAAAAATTGGCGACTCATTTTATTGAATTCAGCATACTTCAAAGTATATATTCCATCCAAAAACTAAAATGATCACAAAAATCCCACGGGAGCCCATTTTTCGACATATGCCCCCGGACTATAGTAGAGTAAGCCAAAATCTCTTGGTAGTTGGTCGAGATAGTGTAGTCAACACAGTGAAAATTAATGGACTATTTACTAATAGTATTGTAATTAGAAGTATAAAAAGCAGCCTTGAATCTGGTTGGTTATTTGAGGTAGTAGTAGTGTAAAGTAAAGCATACATACTGACTGCTGTACTACTGATTCTGATGCTCGGACACAGGTATTAAAACAATTGTATGTATTGTTTTAGTGTCTCAACATTTCAGGTGAGTTGCTTCAATCGTCTTCAGGAGAACAGATTATTATTCTCCTGAAGAACAGATATTCCTCCTGAAGACGACTGAAGCAACTCAAATTGTCAAGATATTCTCAACCAACAACAACAGTTCTTTTCAGAACTATCTACGTGGTGTACCGTAAGCATTAATATATATTATTACTTCGCCATGCAAACCTTCAAACAATATTTAACCGTCTCTTCAGATCGTCTTTTAGTTTAATATACACTTCCTTACCCGCTAGCCTGCATTGTGTGTATATTACACTCTATATTTATGGGCTTCTCTCCATAATTGTTGAATGGATATATGTTCCTCATCACTAAATCAAAATGTCAAGGTTTAGTAAATATACCATAAGTAGGCCTATGTACAGTACGTAAGAGAGTGGATAAAATCAGGGGTTGCGCAAGGATTTGCCCGCCAGGGAGTCCGATGTCCCCAACGGGTGGCCGAATTTCCTACGAGAACACAAGTTGGCATGTCTAAGCGTCGCTCGAAACCTCTTGGAAATGATCCAGGGGACAATTTAGCGATTTCGGGCTTATTTAATCGATTTCAAGATCTACTAATATGTAAAAAGTATATAGTTTTTCTTCTCCCGAAGAAGTGTGTATTTCTCCCCGACCGGCAGCTCTCAATGATGGAGAGGGCAGGAGCCACCCCAAGGTGAAATAATTACGATATACTCCAGTTTAAATGATTTTTTAATGTTTGTAGAGACACACTGTTGCCAATTTAGCAGGCCACGAATTATTCAATTATTTCTGTCTGTTGGGTACCTAAGTGTGCTTCAACAACCTAACAAGCAGATTTTCAAGCTTTATAGAAAATTAAATAATATGATAAATGAATTGAATTAATAATTTTTCATATGTAGAGTTAGAAGTTGTGATTTTTGGCTTTTGTTCTATTTTTTACTATGAATATTTAAATTGATTGATGGATTCTATTTATTAACACAATGTTGTTGTCTTTTAACAGCGCCCTCAATTACCAACGATTCAGTACTGGAAAGAACGTTTTTATTAATGAAATGGAATGCTGCTACCTGTAACAGCACTCAGTTTAACTTGAGTTACGATTATCAACTAGAAGGAGTCCACCAAGGAAGTACAACAAAAACTGAAGTTCTTATAGATGACGGAATCGTACCTTGTACTCAGTACACATTTTCAGTTTCAGCATCGCATATGAACGTTAGCAGCAATACTGATATTATGGAGGTCATGTCTGGTGTTGACTGTAAGCCTTTTTTATCTTATACGAATGTAAAGAGCTTTTTTATTAAAAACACATCATTAACATTTTCCTCGGTTTAATTTTTAGTACATTTTTTTCCTTTATAATATATTGTATGTTATCCTTTCTATTTAAATACCATTAATGCAATGCTTGACAATATAAAAGTAATAAAAAGTAGAAAATTATTTAAAAAATCAAAATTACTTTATAGGTTTTAGGTTAGAATTTATAGAATAGTCTTTACAGGTTCTGTTAGACCAGTGTTGGAATATGCGGTACCGGTATGGAATGGAGGGCTTATTATACGCCATATTAATGCTATCGAGCGCATTCAAAAACGTGCCTGTAGAATCATCTTGGGTAAGGGGTATACCACTTATGCAAATGCTCTGGCTACATTGCACCTTGATAGACTAAGTCACAGGCGTCGAGACCTTTGCTTTTCCTTTGCTACGTCTATTATAAACCCCTCTTCAAATTTGTTTTCATTATTGCCTGTTAGAGGAAATGTTGTCCATAAATATAATACTCATTCTGCTAACAAGCTCCGTAACATTGTTTGTAAAACGTCGCGCCACAGGAGCAGTCCTTTACCATATTTGGTGAATCTTATTAATGACTATGATCTTGAGCGTTGAACTGTGCTCCTTTCACCTTTTGATGTCTTGTTTCCGTGATGGATTCGAGTTTTTTTCATTTATTTTTTTTAAAATTTTTTTTTTATTTATTTTTTTTTTTTATTAACAAATTTTTTTTCACTTTGTAATCATGAAATGTAATTCAACTCTTAATGCGTACGCATTAATGAGCTGCCATATTTTATGAAATTGTTGTTGTTTTGTGGTTTTTGAATAAAGAAATACCGAGATGAAATACACTATCAGTAAATGAGAAAATAATTTCTAGGAATATATAGATAACCAATATTTGCACTTTATGTCAACTATCAAAGAAGATATCAAACATTTCCTCTTGAGGTGTAGCAAATTAAATACATTTAAAATAGAATATTTGCTGCACACTACTAAATAATAATAAGAAGAAAAATAATAATATTTTTATTATTGTTATTATTATTGTATTATTATTATTATTATTATTATTATTATTATTATTATTATTATATTTCCCCACAGATCCTGGAAAACCAACCATTAGTACATTAACTTCAACGTCTTCATCAATCACACTGGAATTGACATTACCTAATGATAATCCTTGCAAAATACTAGGATACAATGTGCTTGTATATAGTGATTTACAGAATTTAAAGTTCAATATGGATACCACAGCGACTTCACTGACAATTAATGAAAATATAATGCCGAATACCAACTACACTGTCCAGGTTAGCAATATAAATTATAAACATATAGTATGAATGCATTAATGCATCTAATATAATAGCTGATACTAATAAGCAACATGTCACACGTCATCATTGGGCAATCTTAGAGTATGCTATATTGGTATATTTAATGCCTGTCAAATGTATGGTTGACATGCAATATTAAGGTAAGCCACTGTGGTAAGTCATGTAAACAATTAAAATGAAAGGGTGGTATTGAAATAAGTTGTTTTTTAATTTATCACCATAGACCTCTCCGGAGTGTCAATTAAACTTAACAACTGACCAATCAGAACAACGCTAGGAATATGCGCGCGTCTCACAAACACAGGTGTTGTCCCCAAACACACGTGTTTGCGTATGTTTTAACATTGTCGTCTTGTGGGACCTTAGTAGGAAAACATCATAGGAGTGATGTTTTGCCCTACCTGACATGTAATTGTACCAAATACTCAGTACGTCCCCAAGTGATTTGGGCGGGCAGTAGCAGCGCCAGCGTCTGGAATCTGGGTGGGGGAAGTGGGGGGAATGGTCCCCGATAAGAGCAAAGTAGGCGTAGTCGGGTGTAGATTAAATGTTTTGAAAGTGGTCCAGGGGGTGGAGCTCCAAAAAATATGACAATTCATTTGTTTCAGAGGTTTATTTAATTGATTTTTATATATCTATGGTCTCCTAATATATAGAAAATACATATTAATCTCTTTCTCCCCGACAAATTGTGGTTTTTCTTCTTTTCAGGGGGAAAAACTGAGAAGGGGAAAGAACACACACCTGTCTCTTATACACATCTAAGCACCCACCCAAATCACTTGCGAATTTTTTCGTTAGTATTTGGAGACGTACTGAGTATTTGGCGTGATTACACGTCAGGTAGAGCCAAACATCACTCCTATGATATTTTCTTGACGCAAACTCCCAGAACTCAGAACTCGGATTCATCACTAGTCACCATGCGCAAGCTTGGTGGTCTAGTGGTTAAGACATCAGGCAGGATACCTGTAGGTCGTCGGTTCGTTTTCCACCCGAATCTCTTGCAATTTTTTTTGCGCTAATATTTGGGGACATACTGAGTATTCGGTACGATTACACGTCAAGTGGGTAAAATATCACTCTAAAGTTGATAATTAAATCAGAAATAGTGAAACGGTTTGAATTGGATGTGTTTTTGTATGTAACTGTATTTTGAAGAGGTTGAAACATTTTTTAAGACTTGTCCTGAACCAATTGTATATGTGTGTTTGTTTTACCAATATATACGGAGTTATGCCCTGCGCAAGTAAATGTGTTGACAACATAAGCTCGGAGAAGTCGGGACATAGTCTTTTACATTAAAAAATAGATAATTTATGATTTAAGAGGAATATAATTTGACCATGGTGTTGATTTATTATTTGAAATAGTTGAATAATGGTGCATATGGTAACTTAAAAATAAGAATTGTGTTTAGGAGGATCCAAAAGGGTGGACAATAATTTGTTAATTTATGTATTATTATATTAAATTTTAAAATTTGGTAACAATTTTTCGGTAAAAAAGGCCTTTCAAGTGCTACTGATATTTAAAATACGATCAATCAGGGTATGTGGAAGTCCACGTTTAGATATTTTATGTAATTTAAAGTTATGGAAATTTGTTAGCAAGCTGGTATGTGTTTTTATAATAGACTGAAGTTATTAATGAGTTATAAGAATTTTAGAAAAGAATGTCAATGAAGGATAATATTTTGTTGTAACAATACTCCTTTTTCAAATTGAATGTTAGCATCATGTTTGGAATAAAATAAGCAAAACATATCGTCAAAAAAAGGAACCGGTACGTCAGTAAATGGTGGTGCCCCATGAACAGGTTAGCTAACCCATTGAGGAGTGATACCAGGGGCGGATTTAGAGGGGGGCTTAACAGGCTTTAGCCATTTCTTTTTAACTGCTTTTTGAAGGTCCAAATTAAAATATTGTTTTAATGTTTTCTTCACACACATCTAGCCTGGGTGCAGTAGGAAATTAGCGGGAAAAAAGTAAAGGAAAATTAATTTTTGGTTTTTCTGAATCAGTATATCATATAGTGTCTCAGAAAAAAAATCCCCATTCTTAGAGCTTGGGCAATTTTTTTATAGCACTTTAAAATTTTGACATAAAATATCCTATTTTGGGCTAATTAAGATGGGGATAGGGGAAACAAATGTGTGTTTTTAGTCACTTTTACATATGCTATGTATATCAAATGTAACAAAACTTGGCTAAACAGTTACTCCTCACTCTCGTTAAAAAAATTAATCGGAAAAATGACGTCATTACAAAAAATTCCAAGATGGCTGCCTTTTTGGCGGTAAAACTCTTTTAAAATGTAAAT
>NW_022715788.1:0-597 GCF_011630105.1 Anneissia japonica
CGAAGCTAGTCAAGTATTTCAAATTATCAGAGAAATGCCAAAAGGTAACTGTTAGTTATAACCAGTGGAGGATCCAGAGAGATCTCCAAAAGAATGGAGGGGGGGGGGGGGGGCGGGGGGGGGAAAATGGCCCGATCTCCAAAAGAATGGAGGGGGGGGGGGGTGGCGGCGTGCGGAAGATGGCCCGAAATTGGGACCGATCGAGATATCAATGCCCTAGGGGGTCTGGCGCATGCCCCTGCTAAACATTTCTGTGTTCAGACTCGCGAAAATAACCTCAGAGGTCTTTTGGGCGATATTTTTTTAAATTTTTCTTTCTTTTTCTTTTTTTCTTTTTTATTTTGAGTTTCCAAAAGAGGGGACCAGAGCCGATGGCCTGTGGCATCTGACAAAGAGAAAAATATCAAATATAACATAATATTTTAAATTAATGTTAATTAATGCTTATTTTATTTATTTATTTTTTTGTATTGCAGGTGCTGCTTTGCATATTCATGAGATGTCATTGTCCAATATAACATGGGTAGTGAACAACTTAACCTACCTTCCAGATTTGTATTTCTGTAAAATTAATAATACTGCTAAAAAAATTCCAAA
>NW_022715789.1:0-1088 GCF_011630105.1 Anneissia japonica
GCCTCCGTCCACATCCTTCCCATCATCCGCTCTCACAAATATAGGTTCGTATTTTTACATGGAAATTATGCATATATGTTTTTATGGTTACTTTTAGATTGACATGGGGATGGGTGTTCTTTTATTTAAATAATAATTAAATAGTTGCCGGTATTTATTATTTAATTTAATTTTATGGTTCAATTGTTTTTTTTTTTTTTGTTATTTTCATTTTTCATTTAACACGTTATATGGTAGACAAGTGATTTGTTTTAACCAGCTGCCGACACGACTCATCTTGTAAACGACTTAATCACAAATAAAAAATAAACTAAAACAATGATTGATTTTAAAAAATAAAACTAAACTTGTTAATGTGATGTAATTATTTTAATATGAAGACTCAGCTAATGTAGTTAGTGTAGGCTTATAGTTCTGTTTTAGAAATAAAAATTACCAAATAAAAGGGTATGAAAGGGACTTTTTTTTATAATTCCTTTATCATAAATCCGAACACATTTTTTTTAGCCAATAATACGATTTGAATTAGCCTATATTACATACACAATTTTTTCTTGAATCTCCAGCCGTTTATTCAATTTTATACAATATAACCTGGATATTATTATTAATTGACCTAATTAATTGAAATAGCAAATAAGAATCGAAGTACAGCGCGCGCAACGTTGCTTTGATTGTCAGACTATCAAATATTATGTGACAAAAACATGTGACTTGCCTAAATATGGTCACAATGACACCAAATCAAAACCACAGGCACATCATGAATACATATGGACATACAACAGTTTTTGTCAAAAAACATTTGTTAGTCTGGACATAGCATTAATCTTTGTTCTTACTAGTGCAATTTTGACGGGTTTTCGTTAAGCGTAGCATGCAAAGAGGATCACTGATTGGGTGAAAGCCCATAATTTAAACTGCATCTTAATAATTAATTTTCTATCGCTCTTCAGCAACATGTGAATATTACTATGAAAAAGCCGCAAAAATCGATTAAAAAAAAAAAAAAATATTATCAAACCCGGCGTTAATGAAAAGCGTTCTGTAAAATAGCACTGCTACGTTTAGCGTAATATTATTTTGTT
>NW_022715790.1:0-616 GCF_011630105.1 Anneissia japonica
AAACAAACACTATTCCATTGAAAGTTTGAAGTTTTTCGGAAAAGTACTCGAAATATGGCGGAAAGTATAAAATTTGCACTAAGTGCATAACTCGGCGAGATAAGCACTTTTGTGCAAAAAGTGACAATGTTAAAAAGTTGAGTCAAAAATGTAATTTTTTTGTTATGTTAGGGTTAGGGTTAGTGTTAGGGTTAGAGTTAGGGTTAGGGTTAGGGTTAGGGTTAGGGTTATGGTTAGGGTTGGGGTTAGGGTTAGGGTTAGGGTTAGGGTTAGGCAAAGTGAGATAGGCTGAAACAAACACTATTCTATTGAAAGTTTGAAGTTTTTCGGAAAAGTACTCAAATATGGCGGAAAGTCAAAAATTTGCATTAAGTGATTAACTCGGCGAGATAAGCACTTTTGTGCAAAAAGTGACAATGTTAAAAAGTTGATTCAAAAATGTAATTTTTTTTTTAGGTTAGTGTTAGGGTTAGGATTAGTGTTAGGTTTAGAGTTAGGGTTAGGGTTAGGGTTAGAGTTAGAGTTAGGGTTAGGGTTAGGGTTAGGATTAGTGTTAGGCAAAGTGAGATAGGCTGAAACAAACACTATTCCATTGAAAGTTTGAAGTTTTTCGGAA
>NW_022715791.1:0-886 GCF_011630105.1 Anneissia japonica
TCACTGACAAACCACTGATCCCAATTTCTAACGTCATTATTAAGATGTTGTATCTTACATTTTCTTTGTAAATTTTAATTGATGGTTAAATGTGTGTTCGATAACTAATATAATGCAAGCTTTTGTGTTTTTAGTACATTTTGATGGTAAAATATTAGATTTAAAAATGCCTATTCCAGAAAGCATTCAGGCATAATGAATGGTAACCAACGTCTGTTGACAACAGAGAGCGCCACCTGGCGTTGTGACAACACGACTGTGGTACTCTATACAATACGAAAGCACCGCTTTACTAAAATATAGGTGAAAAACTCCATTCAATGAATCGCACAAGTTTTTCTGAATCAGCCAGTTGGCCATTCTCAGCATTTGACATTCTTTCTGTCTTTGATAACATTCCTAAAATGGCGGCGTACAAAGACTTGACCTGCTTCTCCCAAGAGTATCGTGGGAACCTACTTGTGGGAACATTTTCTCATTTAATTTACTATTACTAGGCAACTTGCAGTACTGAATAAATGGTAAATGATCAAATCATACATTTCAAGGACTTTCCAGTATGGAAAATGCTCATTTGTTTTTGCAGGACATTCAAGGAATTTAAGTGGGAAGTGTGGGGATGAGACAAGTGGCCACATATTGCTTATTTAACCTTTCCTGAGTTTGGGAAAAAAAACCTAAAAAAATTCAAAACGTTGAGATGTAACGATAATTAAAGAAACAAAACATGATATGATGACACAGGAAAATCAGGTGAAAACAAGGCTGATCACTTTTTTCAGTAGCTTGGTAGCATTTTCCAACCAACTCATTAATATTCAAGACCAGTCCGTCAATTTTGGTGAGCAGCTGATCGAAAAATCATTTATGTACGCAGTTACAGAGA
>NW_022715792.1:0-1017 GCF_011630105.1 Anneissia japonica
CCGGCCATCTAGAAGTCCCAATTTTTTTAAAAATCCGTTTTGGGAGGAGGGGACACCCCCTCCAATACCCACCCCTGGCTCTGGCCTTCGGCCCTCAGATAACGCTGCGCGCTATAGTTACACTCATAAATACTTAGCCCCACCCCCAGTCGGACATCTTAGTCCCCCATATATTTTATCCTAGAGCCGCCACTAATGCGCAACCCAACAATGTAAACAATTGTTGATGATTGTGTTGATAATGATGCGCAACCCATTAATGTGAGAATCCTATGAGTGTTGATAATTATGCGCAAATCATTAATGTGAGAATTCTTTGATGACGATACGTGTTGATAATGATACGCAATACATTAATATGAGAATTCTCTGATGACGTTGTTGATATTAATGCGCAGTGAGAATTCTTCGATGACGGTATTGATAATTGCCCAACTCATTAATGTGAGAATTCTTCGATGACCGTATTGATAATTGCGCAACCCATTAATTTGAACATTTTTCGATGACGGTGTTGATAATTATGCCCAACCCATTAGCGTGAGAATTCTATGACGGTGTTGATAATGGTACCAAACCCATCAATATGAGAAGTCTTTGATGACCGTACTTGTTGATAATGATGTGCAACCCATTAATGTAAGAATTCTTTGATGACGGTGTTGATATACGCAACCCATTAATGTGAGAATTCTTTAATGGCGGTGTTGATAATGATGTCCAACTCAATAATGCGAGTTATGAAGGCGGTGCTATGATAACCATTTCGGTGATGTAACATTAATGTCCGAGTCAATAATGTTATTGTTCGGATAAATGCACAGAAAATTACCAGCCCGTCATATTTAGTTAGAGAGTATGCTGTGCTGATTAGGTTTTGAGTACGATTTATATATGTACGAGAATGTTAAATTCACATACACGACGATAGCAATGCGTTGCGTTAAAAACGCGTCTACATTGCTCTAGTCTGCACCAAGTTTTAGATTACTTGTGCAGACGATGCAGGATGAGAGA
>NW_022715793.1:0-1490 GCF_011630105.1 Anneissia japonica
GTCAGGAGTCACTCTTTGTGACATTTCCGTGCTCATGGGCGTCAAGACGTGCGTGTACGCATGCGTAAGTCTTTTAAAATGCTCAAAATTATTCTTTTTTTAAAAACTAATTACAGCATATGTTAGCATATTAAGAAACTTTTCAATCGGCACCGCGCGCGCTTCCTGAGGGTCAAAGTACGGCGGATCACCGAATTCGTCCTCAGTGACGAGTTCAAATCTAGTTGGTGATCCGCTACACAACTATTGTTATTGTACGAGATCTTTTTTTTTTATTCTACATTCTGACAAATAACTGTTCGCACGATATCTCAAATTTGCCGAGAGCTACGCACAAAACGACTACAACAAAACATTTGGCTTAGCCTGGAATAGTGACAATAAGCTTTGCAAGGTTACCAGAAACGTGTGACGTCATCTACGCGCATTTTTGTGTTTTTTACGCAATTGATTATATCAGCCTAACCAATTGACATTTCGAAATCGTATTACGTGAGCATTAACTTCGAGTGAAGGTTGATTGTAATGTACACTCATTTTGCGCGTGCGCTTCATAACGCCCGCGTACGAATGCGTCAAAATTTTAAAATGGTCGAAATCAATTTTTGACTAAATTAGAGCACGTTTTAAGCCATTTTGAGCATTTCAACATTTTTAAAATTTTCGGCACCGCGTGCGCATTTTTACACGCGCGTCACGTACAGAAGTTAAAAATATTGTTTTTTAAAATGTTTTAGGTCCCTGACACTGTATTCACAAATTTCCAAACTTTTTTGGTCATTTAGGGTCAATAGCAATGCCGTACGCGCGCATAGAACATAAAAGCACATGTGCGCGTTTTTTTCGACATATAGCAAAAATAGGCCAAAAACATGCTTATTTTCAATCAATTATAGCTCCTTAGAATGAAAGGTGACCCCCAATTTTTATTACATATTCTGAAAGCACATGAGTTGTACATATGATTTCATTTGTACATAATGGCTGATCGGACATTATGACGTCATCATATCGCCATCTGAATTCAACAAACTGAATATTATCGATGTCGTCATTTAAAAAAAATGCGCATTTGAGCGTATCTCGCTTATTCTTGGTCGATTTCTTCCAACTTTGAGTATGTTATAGTTAAGTCAATTCTCTTACATACACGTACACCTTTTCACATTTCGATGACGTCATCATGGTCAAAATATAGGGTTTCGCTTACCCCCTTATTTTTCTTTCGTCAAACCATTGATGACCCCATAATCACCTTAATCATTCGTGATTTCTGAATCATATTTAGTGGGCATAAACTTCAGGTCATGGTTAAATGTTATGTACATTATATTTTTGTGCGCGGGTAATAACGCGAGCGTTTGCGTGCGTCAAATTGAAAATATGCTTTATATCAGGTCTTTTTTTAATCAGTTATAGCTCCTTAGGTGACACCCAATTTTTATTACATATTCTGAAAGCACATGAGCTGTAGATATGATTTTATATAT
>NW_022715794.1:0-1126 GCF_011630105.1 Anneissia japonica
AGTAAATATTTCATAAAATTTATTCACCGAAAATGCATGACAAGTGACCTCAAGCTTTAGTTAATGAAAAATTCAAATTTACTTAAATATTAACATTAACTTATATAATTAATTAAAGTTCTCCTGATACAGGGGCGGATCCAGAGATGTCCAAATGGGAGGGGGGGGGCGAAAGAGGAGGCCGCAATTTGGGCCGATCGAGACAACACTGAAATAGGAGGTCCGGGGGCATGCCCTAGCGAAATTTCTGTGTTTTAGACGCCCGAAAATAACATTTGAGGCGTTCTGGGTTATCGCTTTCTTTTTCTTTCTTTCTTTCTTTCTTTTTTTTTGTTACCTCTCAAAAAAAGTGGGGGGGGGGTTGTGGATAAACCAATTGATATTTAAGTAGACTTGCTATGTTTTTTGATTTATTAAGAGATAACTTTAATTTTTTTTAAAACTAGAGAATTATTTGAGAATCATTGTTAATGTTATGTATTACAGTACTATAAAAAAAATGCTGAAATAAATAGATAACTTAAAATAACATATTAACATATTACAAAATCCCTTAGTTTGTACGATTTTTAAAATAGATTTATTTAAGAACAATGATAATGACAATGGTTATTTATTATTAATGTTATATTTTTCATTGTAAAAATGATGAAATATAAGATCAAATTCACATACTAAAAAAATCCCTCCCAGTTTGTTACGAACAGTACATTTTAAAATCAACGATAATAACTTATTAAATTTGTCCATCATAATCGTTACAGTAATATAATTCTAAAGGTATTGAAATTATGTTAGTTACTGGAATATATAAATACAGTCTGGCCTCTTAGGTTTAGGCATTCGGTAGTTGAGCTATGGTTAAACGGATGGACATAAATATAAATTGAATTAATTCGCCTTAATTTTGTTTAGTTCTTTGACTTTATTGGCCAATGATTGCCTCAGCAAAGCAACTGAAGTGTTGGGGAATTTCTTCATCGTGAAATCTGAGGATAAAAAAAATGTATAATAATTTATCAGTTGTCAAATTCACCAGTTGTTAATAAATGTTTTCATAAATATAACATACAGTATTATAGAATAAGCCAACACATTTTTCGTCACATTACAAGATCAATAAAAT
>NW_022715795.1:0-856 GCF_011630105.1 Anneissia japonica
ATACACATATATATATATACACACATATATATACTTATATATATATACATACTTATATATATACACATACTTACATATATACTTATATAGGCCTATATATATACATACATATATGCATTATAATATATATACATACTTATATATTATATATACATACTTATATATACATATATATACTTATATATACGTATATATATTTATATATACACATATATATATACATATATACACATACATATATACTGATATAGGCCTATATATATACTTATATATATACACTTATATTCTTATATACTTATATATAATGTACACTTATATATAAGTATATATACACACATAAACATATATATATATACATACATATGTATATATATACGTATATGTATATATATATATCAATATGTATGTATATATATATAAATATATATATATGTATAAATATATATATATGTATATATATGAATATATATATATATACACGTATATGTATATATATATACGTATATATATACATATATGTATATACATTATAACATATATACATACTTTTATAAATACATATATATATACTTATATATGTATATATATAAGTATGTATATATATATATTATATATATATATACATACATATATATGCATTATAACATATACATACTTACGTATATATACACACATATACATATATACATATATATATATACACACATATATACATATATATATATACATAATATATAGACATATATACGTATATATATATATATACATAATATACATACTTATATATTTACATATATACACACATATATATACATACTTATATATATACATATATATATATGCATACACATATATA
>NW_022715796.1:0-891 GCF_011630105.1 Anneissia japonica
ATATGTATAAGTGACTAAAAACATACATTTATTTCCCCTACCCCCATCTTAATTAGTCCAAAATAAGATATTTTATGTCAAAATTTCAAAGTGCTATAAAAAAAGTTGCCCAAGCTCTAAGAATGGGGATTTTTTTCTGAGACACTATATGATATACTGATTCAGAAAAACCAAAAATAAATTTTCCTTTACTTTTTTCCCGCTAATTTCCTACTGCACCCAGTCTAATTTATACGTAAAGAAAATTGAGCTACGTCGTTATTTCTTACACGTTCCGATGGATAGTTAACAATCGATGGCAGACGAACTTTACATGTACAATACTAATGTAGTTCTACATTAAGATTTATTTGATTATATCTGGATCTGGATGTATACTCCTCAACGTCCCTAAAAGGAGCAAAGCGGGAAGAAAAATTGTATTTATCATGCCTATCTTGTTTTATGTTACCAGAAGTAACTACAATAAGTTTAAACTATTGAAATATTGATTTATAATTTTTTTCAGTATTCAATGTTCAAAATTAATTTATTATTTCTATGGTTTCCTTCATTTCCTTCATAATGGAGTCTTCGAATTAAAAACAGGTACCGGTATGTGTAGATGAAAATTAATGAAGATTCTTTTTTTTAAAACAAACATTACATGCTATGCAGAGAATGGAGAGGTTAACGCAATAGAACCACTGAAGACATGTAACACAGGTATGTTTTCTTCATTTAGAAAAGGTTTCTGGTTTTGTTTTTTTGGTATTTAAACGTTTCCTTTATAATGGAGCCTTCGAATTAAACACATTTTTGATAAGTAGGTATACTAAAAAATATGTACTCCAGATTGAAAGTATATGTTCCGAAATTGCTATTATAATTATATCAATTTGTGATCTACGT
>NW_022715797.1:0-5576 GCF_011630105.1 Anneissia japonica
GAAAAAAAAAATCCTGGATCTGCCAATAATATCATTTCATTTATTTCGTCGTTGAAAACATTTAGAATACAATACAATGACAAACACGATTTAAAACGAGCACATCTAAAATTCTAATGGAATTAGAGACCGAGACTAAAAGGGTCCCAGTCTCAAGAAGCCACAAGTGTGACGCCACTGTTCATGATTGAAAATTTCTTTAAAAAATGGTGCTTATACCCTTTTGTTCTCTTATTAGGCTCTCTTATGTGAACAAAAATGGTTGATCCGGGTGCTAGGTACGCCTCTCACAAATCCTATCGGACTGTGGGTTCTAAGTTTAGAGCTTTGCGAAACTTAGAATAGACTATGTCATCGATTAGAACTTCGCAAAGCCTGTGAGGGGAGGGGTGTCTAACCGGGGGATTCGATAAGAATTTTGTCGAGGAACACAGCTTTGAAAAGGCATTTTTTACCGTCTGAATGTGCCATTTCCGGGCGTCTAGAAGTGCCTATTCTTAAAATTTTCTTGCCTCAGCCCCAAATATGGTGGGCTGAGATGAGTGTGGACTCCTAATTGTGCCCCCCGCCAAAAAAGAAGTCAATCTATTTTATTTAATTGGCACTAAAAGTTCTAAAGAATGACCTAATTATACGCATGAATGAACTTTTTCAATACTTTCAATTTGAAACTGATGAATATTCCAGTGGTGACTCTTATAATTGTGAAAAAAACTGTAGAAATGTCCTGCATTGATCCGTATTGATAGATTGTCAATCAACATTTTTCAATCTGTGACAGACGCAGGCGAAATTCTTCATATCGTTAACGCATCGTCATACGAAAAGTAAACAAAAATGTTTGTGATCTCGATTTGTGTACTATATACTATAGGTGTAGAGCCTATACTATAAATTTTGGCTCATTTCTGCACGTAATGAGTTATGTGGTCAGCAGTTGTTTATTATATGGGCCTTGCAGTGGTTTTAAAGAAACTTATTGACGCATAGAAAATGTTTAAACATACATTGAAGTAACGTTAAACGCGGGGGGGGGGGGGGGAGGGGGGCGCTAGCATCCATATAGCAAAAGTTGTGAATCTTATGGTAATAGTGATGGGGATACTATAGCCGATATGTTATGACCAACACTCATTGAATTTTGTTTTGAAAAGAAACGTCGAGACTTTCTCAACTACAACAGTTCTTTTCAGAACTACTTACGTGGTGAACCGCAAGCTTCAACATATATATTATTTCTTCGCTATGCAAACCTTTAAGCAAAAAGAAATTGGGATTAAAGGGTGGCCTCCGCAGTGCTGGTGTTTGTTTAGCATACGAATAGATCACTGACAATGCTAATTTGCCTAAGTGTTGATGTAAAAACGAAGTGGAACTACTGTATAGAAATAGCATTGATAAATAGAATACACATTATTCCGAACAATGTACTAGCGCTTGGGTTCACCGTAACGGTACGCCTTCTTCTTTGTTGTTGTTTGTTGTTGTTTTTTTTTTGTCTTTTTCATAAAAGAGTATATGTGCCTACACGTTTAACTCCTTCTCTCCCGCCCCCCCCCCCATCTTTAATTCCTGGATCCGACAATGACTGTCATACCCAGAAGTAAGTAAGTATAGATAGCCCCTTATTTATCTATTCATTTAATAATTTCATTTGTTTTATTTGCAGTCTGTATTATTAAGCAGTTTTAGGTGTGACGTGCGCCAGAATGAAGTCATTAAGGGGGAAGGTGGTACTTCTTCTGTTTTCTGCGATTACTTGCTCTTTATTATGCAGGTATTCCGGGACTGCTCATTTTGACTCGCGTAAGATTTTTTTTTTCTGAAATCTTAATTCATTGATAAATAACAGAGGAACTTTGCGGTGTGGATAACATAATTTGTTCTTATTACAATTCAGCATTGCTTACTTGTTCATATGGTTGCGCAGCAACTTTGGCTTATGTGTATGTTAAACTATAATAATAATATACAATTGTATATAATGTAAAACAATGCTGCTGCGTTCATAAACATTGGGCCTTTCCGGGGTGTCACATTTTAATAATTGACCAATCCGAACAGGGCCAGAAATACGCACGTCCTACAAACACACGCTATTGTTTGGTGGGACCTTAGCAACAATATGATCCAAGGGGCGGGGCTTAGCTGTGGATTGTCCATTGATGAATAGATTCCCCCGCCGACAGGAATTTAAAATACACGATCTGTAGCTGTCATCAAAGCGAGTGTTGTACCTGAGACGACTATATTATATTATATTTTATAGTTGTCTCAGGTTATCCACTAGACCACATGAGCCCTTTGTATATCGCACACGTGGCAAGAATAACTACTTCAAACAACTGTGCCAGTACGTACTATGGGTTCGTAATTACTAGCACTAAAATAACAGTAAGCCTTATCAATATTGCTGCGTAGCACCGTGGTAAAATGTTATACTGATAGGCCTAATGTACTAAGATAATAGTGCTCGAATAAGTCAAACCCTCTTCTCGAGTCGCTCTGGTATTTAGATCCACCTGCCAGGGGCGGATGTAGAATTTTTCAAAGTGGGGTGGTGGGGGGGTAGAATTTTTAGACAGCCCCTGGAACGTATCATTTAGCCAAATGTAGAGACGCCAATGGCGTATCGTAAGTCCAGCCTCGTGACGTCACTGCCGGGCTGTAAACAATCGACGGTCACAGTTAAGCGACTTAAAACTGGTTATAAATTTCTATAATTTTTCGTAACATCCCGGTTTTTCTACGACGAAACATCAATATGTGATCTTTCCAATATATAAAGGACCTACGGTTTGAATTTTCGACGAGTTAGGAGTTTATACCAGCATGGTGAAGGTGATTTTTTTAACGAATCGGTAGACATCTTGAGCATGACATTGCGAATCAGCGGTGTGTAACCAACAGTAATAAGATATATAAGCTTTTGGGCTGATTTTCTGACATCATGTTATTTAAAAAAAAAATCATAACTCCATAACGGGGCGTCGTATTCCAAAAAAATTGTTTTAGTTGCCATATGTATGAGAGTTTCCTGTGTTAAAAACATGATTTACTATACTATACTTCTTTATAAAACATAACTTGTACTTTATAATAAGAGAAATCTGTATATTATCGGTACCTGGAACAGTAACAACACGAAAGTTATTTAAAAAAAAATCATAACTCCATAACGGGGCGTCGTATTAAAAAAAAATTGTTTTAGTTGCCATATGTATGAGAGTTTCCTGTGTTAAAAACATGATTTACTATACTATACTTCTTTATAAAACATAACTTGTACTTTATAATAAGAGAAATCTGTATATTATCGGTACCTGGAACAGTAACAACACGAAAGTACTATGCTATTGCACTGTAATGCATAGGCCTAATTTAATACACTACTTAGGCTTTTCTTTTTCCATCTTGATTTCAGAGGCCAAAAACATTTTTCAATTTTTTTTCAATCATATAATGGTGTAGACTAGTCTTTTAAGAACATTTTGCTGGGATTTTTTTTTCTTTTTAGGATACGACGCCTCGTTATTGGGTTATGATTTTTTAAATAACATGATGTCAGAAAATCAGCCCCCAAAAGCTTATCTTATTTCTGTTAGTTACGCACCGCCCATTCACAATGTTTGTCATCAATATAAAGATGTCTACCGATTCGTGGAAAAGGCATAATAAATTTGTTATATATATTATTATGATTAAGTCAAAGGCCATTTCTAGGCAAAATCTACAGGGAAATCGACCCTTTAAATTCCGAAATGAGCAGATGGATTTCTAGGCCTACGTTTTTACCTCCCGGAGCAGGCCTTACTTTACTTAGTCTGGCTAATGACTTAACCAGCTAGGCCATTTGGCTTTCGTCTGCCCATCCATTCCTCCATGGTCTGTCATGATGGTGATGAAGATTATCGGATGATGAGAGAACTGACGATGAGCTGATGGTGGTGATTATGATTTGATTATGATGATGACGATAGGCGCTAATGCATAAGTTCATTGAGGATGAGGTGAACTTATGCATTAGCGCCGATATGGCAATGATGACGATGAAGATAATTATTTGATTTTTTATATACAATTATTTTACTGTGAATTACAAATAATAAGCTACTGTGCTTTTGCGAAAACTGGAACGTCTTCCGGGTATTTCTGTCTTAACCTCCGCGTCACGGCATCGTTAAAAAATGATTCGATTGATGGCGTAGTTTACATTATACAGTATTAGTTTTTTTAAACTCGCAAATATTTACGGGTCCCTTTCTGTTCCTTCAGAGATTTTGTGATAAAAAAATATCTTGTATTATTTAAATGATTATAATGTATCAAAATTATTTGCGTTTCTGATAATTATTATCAAACTTATCATTTAGTTAAAATAGGTTTTTTAGGGACATCAATGGTGTATCGTAATTCCAGCTCGTGACGTCACTTTTCGAACAAGATTTATACACCAGAAGACTTGGTTCTACCTTCTACCAACCAAACCCTGGGCAAGAAGCGGCTTGAACCAGCGCCGATGTTAAGGCTGCACTGGTAGTTAGCGGTGCCCCTGTCTTACTACTCGGCCACACGACTCGCCTGCCACTGTACCATTTTGTGTACCCGTGTATGTCAATTTTATTATGCATTATTGTTACTTGTCCTAACAGCTGGAAAACATTCAGTTTCTGAATACGATTATAGCGAGAATGAGGGTTCCTTTTTTTCTTGTTTCAATTTTTGCCTGTTAATTTTGTGTATTTATTTTGACGAAATAAAGAATTTTGTATTTGTATTGTACTAATCAGGTAAATTTAGGCTAGTTACGATAACTAAAGTTTGGTAAATTTGATTGGTTCTTTGGAGAGGCTATTAAACATAATAATTATTATCTTGAAGCATCGTAACAAAGACAAGCAGGTTCCCACACTAAAATTTTAAAAAAACCGTTTAAAACACAGAAACCCTTTAAATTACTTGCTAAACGTCGCAATATACACGGAGCATGTACATAAGCGTTCCATACTGATGCCGGGAATCACAACCGAAAATGCATAATAAGGGGTGACAGAAACGATCTGTATTCTTGGCGTTTTGGTCCGTTGCCGTTCTGGTCTTGTCATTGCCGTTTTGGTTTATTGCCGTTTTGACCTGATACCGCTATGTTCTCAAACGTTTATGTATTTTCCTGTTGTTTTTGCTCTGATTAGGGTTTATATTGGTGAAGAAAATATCAACATGAATAAACAGCGCAAGTTGATTTGTCTGCTCTTTCCTGTGACTTGTTGCCTTGGATACATCTTTATCTATTTTTACGCACAACGTAAGATTAAATTGTTATTTACTGAACTTGTAATCGAATTTGAAATAACAACAAAATATATCGCAGCTGATTTTTTTTCTCTCTTTCGTAGGAATTTTAACCACTATTATTTCTTTCTCTTTTTGTTACTTTTTAAGACAGCGAGAGGTCGCAGGTTGTTACACATTTTCTTTATTCATTTATTTCAGGACTGCATTCGTTGCTACACGATGTATTATTTTGTCCTTTATTCGAACACTGTATTTACCTTTCTTTAATGATGTATATATAA
>NW_022715798.1:0-1502 GCF_011630105.1 Anneissia japonica
TTATAATTAAAAAAATGATAAATTAAAATACATAAAAATATAAGAAGACATATATGTATGTTGATTCACCATCAAAATGATTAGATGGGTCGAAATAAAAAAAAATGTGACAATTTTTATCATTATTATTCAAATGTATATAATCAAAACTAATATATAAGGATAGTCTTGTAATGTTTGATGGTTTTTGTTGCAGATGATTTGATTCCAGTAGAAGACCAGCAAAGATATTTAACGCTTTCAAAGCCAGAAATAAAACAAATAAGTGGTAGAAAACTTTTTATTATTCAAAAATGTACTGCTATTATTATTAACATCATTATTATCATAATCATTGTTATCATTATTACCATTATCACTATTATCATTATTATAATAATACAGCAAGCATTTCTGATAAATAACCAAATATTTAAATTTTCTTTACAATCAGATATCATACATGATGGGCATTCCCCAACGGAGTATCAAAAGAGCTACTTACGAAATTATATCATCATATCACTGGCAATTGAAAACAGCTGCAGGGCTGGAGTCATTGAAAACTTAAGCATTAAAGAGTATAAAAAAAGAACAAAAATTGACGGTGGAGATAATAAAGGTACTGTAACACTCAATATATAACAAAATTTCATCCAGTTATTATTATTATTATTATTATTATTATATAATAATAATAATAATAATAATAATCAAAATATTTATTCCTCTATAATAAGAGGGACACCTGTAACAAATATTTTTTTTCCCAATTATAATATAGGTTAACCAGCACAAAACTTCTCAGCAAAGTTGGTTCTGAGTAAGGCCCTAAGTACACTAATGGAAATTTACGCCAGCAGATGTAGAAGCGCAGAGTCCAATCTCTTTTTTACAAACAGATTTGGGCAGAAGATTCGATGTGCTCAAGACATGAGCAGGCATTGGGCCCTTGTAATAAAAAAAGAGGAAACAATCAACCCCACAAGGCTCAGAAAAGCAACAGCTACCTATGTAAGTGAAAATATTTACAATATTTTATTCAAAAAATGCCTATACTCAGATAATTAATAATAAATACAGCCCTATCATATGCATAGTGTACTATTATAGTAAGCAAACTGACTAGTTTATTTTGGTACCAATATGCTTTGAACTTAGGCCTGATTAGCCTCCGACTGCCAGACCCTTTTTGGACAGCTTAATCCAACCATATGGCAAATTTTAGTACAACACTTCCAAGACGATTAGCAGTGCTTCTGGCAAAAATGAGCCCTCAACCACAGCGAACATTTCGCAAATAAAAAAACACAGGAAACTTCATCTGTATATTTTCTTGTGTTTAATAAAAATGTTTTATTCAATGCCCTTTCACAACAAGTGTTTTGCTTGATATATAAATGTGACCATATTATCTGTAGACATGTTTTTGTTATATGTTTTATTCAATGCCCTTTCACAACAAGTGTTTTGCTTTGATATATAAATGTGACCATATTATCTATAGACATGTTTTTGTTATA
>NW_022715799.1:0-514 GCF_011630105.1 Anneissia japonica
CACTGCGAATTCGATCTGAAATTGGAGTCTTGCCTTATGGAAATCGACAAAATTTTCACGAACCAGACAACCGGAGTCACCGTCGTCGGTTCGACGTGTCCTGCTAACGTAGCAGTCGACGAATTCGAAAAGATCGTTTGTCCGGATCTGAAGACGGCCGTTCGAAATCTAAACTGCTATGTTACAACTACGCTGAATATTGCAAATAGGAATGAGTTTAACTACCTGGCCGATTTATACGCAAGTGCAAAAACATTTTCAGATTTGGTACATGGACAAGAGGTGTCACTACAGAAGTCTCCGAAACCTGACCCGCACCACGAACAAGCGGTGATCGATCGATCGACATGCGTGAAATTTCGTTCGATCCTTGCCAAAATCAAAGTAATTCTTTCCGAAATCAATCTTCTGATCTGGTCCGATTGCAAGTTCTTTAGACTCCAGATGAACAAGTACGTGCTTAACGCGCACTTCATGATGCTCGAACGAATTCTGTCAAAGTTGACAAATTGGG
>NW_022715800.1:0-645 GCF_011630105.1 Anneissia japonica
CGCGTTATGCAAGTTTGGAAGATGCTAATAATATTCACACAACAAACGTATAATTTCATTTTTTTTGTAATTTTTATTTTTCGATTTAACAGAAAGTTAAAGATATCAAAACTATAATAATTTAATGTCCCACAGCATGTTCTTGAGGGCTTCCATCGGATTCGAGAAGTAATAATGCATGTGCCGGAGATCTCTAGTCGCCTCATGCAGTCCGAGAGTCATTCGGTAACAGACGTGGATGTCGCCGACGTTGCAAACGGCCAACAACAGATTTCTGATGGTGTCCATAGTCAAAAGAATGGTCTTCTCGTCGTTCGAATCGGGATAGATGGCGTCACGCCATCTTCTCAGATTGCAAACGGCGAATTCCAAATCGATGAGATTCTTAGCGGTCTCCCTGTACATACGCTTACGTGTTTTTGTAGCCAAATCGAAAGATTTCCGGCCGACTTCCTGATTTCGGTGGATGCCCAAAGCAACGTTGAGAATGGCATCGAGTTCGTCTCCTTCGTATCCGAAGATGTGTAGATAGTCGGGATACGTCGCCCTGGCTCTTCGCAGAGATTCGATGCAGGCGTTTATGTCGGCCGGGGAGTCGGCTTTCTCCAGGTCGGCCATCAGGATGTCGGCGAATTCTAGAGGAGA
>NW_022715801.1:0-2697 GCF_011630105.1 Anneissia japonica
AATTTCAATTGGCTGTCAATTTCAGATATCCAGGTTTTAGGAAATTACGTTTTATGCTTGCACCATGGAGAAAATAAAATAGTTTTATTTTATTTTCTCCATGCTTGCACCAACGTGAGAACTTTAACCTAATAACTTTGATATGTATATGTTGTATGTTGCTTGTTGAATAGACTTCTTCAATAATAATATTACAGTCTAATATGACCACAACATAAGAAAGCTAGTCACACCATGTCTATGGGCACACCATGACTATATTTGGGCATACAACAGTTTTTGTCAAACAAACTTGGATTGTGTGTACAGTGCTAATAAACCACAAATATATTTTTAAATCAAGCAAAAAAGTAAATTATCAGTAATTGCTCGAGGTATACGTTCAGGAAAAGCAAGCAGAAATAGGGGGTGGGGGGGGGGGCTGGAAATTGTAGTTGGGCCCAGGGGGTGATTACTTGGTGAAGTCCAGATATGCAAGCTCATTGACTTCTATTTCCTAAGGTGTGGTCAAGGAGACCTCTGCATGTTGTTGCCACTACTGTATATGGTAAATAGATTACAATTTATCTTATTATTATATAAATTAATAATTACCGTACTGTAGTTAAATATTAATGAGGCTGGTATAATGAGAAGGTGACATCATATTTTATAATAATTTAATAATGCCTTTTATTTAGATTCAGTTTTTCCAGTTTCTTTTATTAACATTAAAATTGCAACCAAGTCTAAATTATATGAAATTTACAAAAATACCTATTAAAAAATTTAAAACATTAACCATGGCCTATAATCCTATTATTAATAGGTGCCTGCATTAATATTTATTATCATTGCATGCTGTCATCTTAGAATCTCAGTTTCATCCTTTTATATTGCCTTTGATTATTTCATCTACTTGTTTCATGGTGAAAAAGGAGGCATTTTTATAAGACCTCCCCTGGGTTTATAGCCTCTCAGCTCAATTCAACTCACACCTTCCAATGGCAGACCCTGATAAGATAAGTTGAGAGGCTGGGACAAATGTTGGCTTTGACTTGGAGGAATTGAGGCCCATAAAGGAAAGTTGTTTGACACATGGCCAACTGGCATGTGGACACGCCCTGGTCTTGCACCCAATCTCTACCCCAGCTTACAGGTTAAATAGTAAACACCTAACGCAAATCAAATGATATTTAAAATGTTTACTGAGCGTTGGTTCAGCCACCTTGACTGCACACTATTCATCCAAGTTTATTTGAAGCATATTAAGATTTGCATCCAATTGAGCAATATTTCATGAAGCCTGCCCTCATGTGTGTAGATCCATCAACATGTATACTCCAGTGTTACAAGATACTGTATGCATTGCAGTGTTATAGTGCAAAATCCATAGCATGTGCAATAAACTGTTTAAAAAAAAAAAAATATGCATGAAGCCTGCCCTCATATGTGTATCATACATCAACTCCAGCGGTACAAGATATTCATGAAGCGTAGCCTCATGAATGTATCATCAAACAACTATTGTATGATTAATGTATCATCATACAACTATTGTATGATTAATGTATCATCAAACAACTATTGTATGATTAATGTATCATCATACAACTATTGTATGATGAATGTATCATCAAACAATAGTTGGTTCATCTTCAGGGTTCATCCAGTTCTGTACCAATGTTTCTCCAGCTGACTGCATCAGAACATCTCCTAGCCGCCCATCAAACATGCTAAATATTCCACCTGATGCATAAAAAAGAAAAAAGAACATCAGAATGTGTTCATCTTCTGTTTCCCTGCATACAAAAATACAAACCACCAATAATCACTAAATTTTATTCTACACACATGCACAACTACCTTTCTTTTTACCATGTTACACAGTGCATGTTAATAAGGAGTGTTTAAGAATGGCAACCTTAGCAAGATGAAAGGGTGGAGAGATTCTCAAATTTTACAGCCCTTCCTCAATAATCACAAACATGGATACATACCTCAATGTAGAAAGAGTATTCGGCTTCCTTTGAACTTTGACCTGTGTTTCCTGAGCTCGTTGGTCAGTGCTAGTGCTGATTTACCAGTGTATGTGTGGTCAAGCAAAATACTAGTCTGCTGGGCTACTGTTTTAATGAATTCTTTAAAAAAATAAAAATATTTTAAATCAGTATAAAGAACTGTGTACACACTATCACATTTCCTGTGACAGCTTCAGTACCAAAAAAAGTGTCCCTTTAATAGGAGGGGGTGGTGTCCTAAAGGAGGGGGTTCTACTGTATTTTGTATTTATTCTCTGTTTTTACTATCATATTTATAGTATATACCCCAGCGGGGTCCTTTTTCAGTATCTACTCAGATTCAGAACTATCTAGACAAGAAGTTTTATAAATACAACAATAACTCTTTTTTTTTTTGTCACATTTGTTTTCTTACCCAATTCCTCTGGTTTTGAAATGCCGTATCCTAGTCCTTTTGCTCCCACATGGATGTTGATGATATCATGTGACCTCACCGTGTCACCTAAACCAATACTGTTGAGCGTCTCATTGATACGAGAGTGAAAATATTCCGCAGTGTCACACACAGCAAAGGCATGCACCCTGAAAATAAAAGCAAAGGTGTCTTGTACTACATTGCCTCTAAAACATTTTGTATATGTTCTATGATGACCATTTCATGCATATTTTTATATATATTTTATCTACTGTATAATGT
>NW_022715801.1:2747-4610 GCF_011630105.1 Anneissia japonica
AGATGTGTATAAGAGACGAGCAATAAATCAAATTAAATTTATTAATTAAATCTATTATTACATTAATACATCATTAATGAACAAAATCAATTAAAACGATCAATCAATCAATAACATCATAAGCATGCTTGTAAGGAGCAAGTGACCCAGCGTGTAAGGTTTCTGGACTTCTGATCATGAGATGGGGAGTTTTCGAGACTGACACTCGTAGCATTGCTTGTGTCCTTGGGCAAACACCTTATTTACACTTGCCTCTCTTCACTCCCATTTGCTCATATGAATACAGTGCAATGTTGCACTCTCACTTGCTACATATGCATACAGGTGCAATATCACACTTGCATTTGCTACATATGCATACAGGTGCAATGTTGCACTCCAACTTGCTACATATGCATATACTGTAGGTGCATTATTGCACTCCCATTTGCTACATATGCATACAGGTGCAATGTTGCACTCTCATTTCCTATGTATGCATATAGGCGCAATTTAAACTCTTTGGGACTGGAATGTTTTAATCATTAAATTAATCCATGCATGATTAGAGCCCAGGACCCCTGGATTACTAGGCAAGCATCTCAACCAACAAGCTACAAAACTACTCAAAATTAAACACTGTTTATATATATGTACTCTATAATAGATCTATTAAGATTTGTGCTGGATGAAAAATCACATGTTTTTTAATATATTAGGTTGCTCCAATCAACTTACCTGTTCTAAAAGTTCTTGCCAGCCACACAAGTAACCATGGAGACCAACAACATTGGATCCGCCAATAGGAATCGAATATGCTTTAATACCCTTTTCCTCTCCAAAAAAAAAACATAAGGAAATAACATATTTGGCAACGTTTTAATAAAAAAATATGAATATTCTTAACAGAGCCCACAAAGACACATCAAATCAATGGCATTTAACAGTGGGTGACACGTCCCCCGATTTTACAAACTTGGGGAGGGGGAGGGGAATCATATCAATTGTCCCCCCTTCACATTTTATCAATCTTCTATAGTTAAAACTCCACTTTTTAAAGCGAGTAGAAAGTACAACAATTGCGAATGACTGTCATGAATTTTGTCTGTTCACTTGTGCTCTGTTTCAAGTGCAGTGCATATTTCCAGACAAAAATCAAGTAAAAACGCAGTTGTTTTTACATTTTGTAAACCATCTCAGTAACCATAAATTTATTTTGAAAACAAAGTACTGTACGTTGTAGAAATTGAATTAAGACCAGTATATACTAAGTGTTTAATATTATCTGCATACATTGCTTATCCTAATTTCAAAACATTATAGTTAGCCAATTGAATTTTATAGAGCCGTTATTAAACAATAATTGTACAGCCTTCGCCAAGTACATGCTTATCTATTTCAATTTATTTAAGTAGCAATATCACAAGTTCAAGAACTCCGATGATTTGTTGACGCAATTTCGCCATGTCATGATAATGATAAATTAAATACAAATCACCTTTATGGTTGGGAAATAAAAATGCTAACTAATGTTTTGTGCGCTTCCAATCTCCCTAATCCTGTTTGATTGTAAATTAGATGGTAGTATTTCCGTTCACAATATTGTAGTCGCAATAGTACAAGACTGTTTCCCCCCCTTGTTCTAAACAAAATCTGTACCATAATCTTCTGGTAGAGGAACGTGTGTAAAGGAATTTTTTGATGAAATATGCACCCAAAGGATGTCAGAACATGATTGACAAGTTACTTTCCATTGGAATGTTAGTGGCAAGAGATCAACAAGATGACACAGGATGAAGGTGATGGATGCCAGAGGATGGTTTGATTGATTGATTGACAAGTTGCTTTCCATTTGAGGAAAATAAAAAAAAGTGGTCAAAACTT
>NW_022715801.1:4617-9118 GCF_011630105.1 Anneissia japonica
TCTCTTATACACATCTAGATGTGTATAAGAGACAGTTTATGGGAACCAAGTACATGGATGCACCCATCAAACTGTTCAGTAACATGTTCCCATGACAACCAGTCTCAGAAAGGTTCTAATAAATGATGCAAAATTAATTGCTGAATGATTGAAAATATGAGATGAATGTGTTAAGTAATGATTTATTTTTTTATATTATTATTTTCATTTATTTACTTGGAGCCCTGGAGAGCAGTTGGCTGGGCATAGGCAGTGAGTATAAGCACAGCCTTAAAGAAGTGGGAAAAATCAAGGCTAGTAAAAACACTAGACTCAAATTAGATCAGTGGATAGAGCAGGCGATGTTTACACTGAATGTCATATAATAAGTATTAAGCAGTGGAAAATCAAGAAATTGAGAATAAAGGGGTCCAGGGAAAGACATTCACAGACCAAGGGTCCAACAACCATGGTAGAGCTTAGAAAAACTATAGTTGTGGCACCTCTAGATTGCTGGAAATGGCTCTCTTACACTTAAATTTGAATACAATTTTCTTTTTATGTTTTCTCCATTCTTTAAAAAGAACTTAAACAAAATATGAAGGGGCACAGGTCAGCTGAGTCCCCCCAGGGTTCCATCTTCAATCTGCCACTGATAAGTATTTACCTCTGACCTGGCCCTGAAGATGAGTTTCAATACCAAGTTGTTTAATAGCTGCAACTGCTGTGCTGCGACAATGGTTTGACTGAACTCCACCACACGTTATCACTGCTTAGCAACCAGTTGCTAAGGCTTCACCTAGTAAGAACTCCAGTTTCCGTACCTAATAAAAACATAAACTTATGACAGAGGGCGCTGATAAATTTGAATTTAAAAAGAAAATGACTGACAGAGACGAAGCAGAGGACAAATAATAAGGACTTGTCCAGACTATCAAATATTATTTGACAAAAACATGTGACATGCCTAAATATGGTCAGTTGATATTCAGGGGCAAACTTAAATATATGAAATAATGTGATGCAAGACATAGAGAGTCATGAGACCCAGAACACAGGAATCTGAAGGCAAAGCATTGTCACCACCAAGCACACCTCCACTACAATCTTAATCTTAATCTCTGATCACACATCAGCAGTGGCAACTCTAGGATATATTTTCTGAGCTTCCCAAATGAGATTTTTTTAAGAATAGGAACCTATGGATGGTCAGAAATGACACTTTCAGACTGTGACAGACAAAGAAGAAAATTCCTGAATTTTTGTATTAAAATAAATTTAAATAATTGGAACTAATACTTTCTTTTTTTTATCTGTGACTTGATGTATTATTAAATGATCTTATTAATTTAAATAAATGTTGATATTATCAGTGTGACTAAAGCAATACAGTATTAGACATCTAACCTTGTTACCTGATAAAACAGATCCAGTCATGTCATCTCGCTTGATATAAATATCAATATCATCTAGTATATTTGGAAGACTCCATTTATGAATAGGTGTAAATGGCTGAAAAAGCTAAAAAACATTTATTTACCCCATTAATTGAGAAAATTAATGGAGTAACTGGCGACTAAGTGCTATCTATATTGTATGCATTTGAAAAGTAGATTTACGTACATAAACTGATATCCAATTTTAAAATTTGAGACATATTTTGAAAATATTATTTTGATCTTAACAATTGAATTTGTTCCACAGGAACTGAATGTGTTTGAACACTGGTCATCTGGCAAACCTACTGTATTCCCATCTTTTTAATAAACATTTACTCATAATAGTGGTTGGCTGTTGAGCTAAAAGACATTTTGCAAAAAATTTTCCCTTTAATAATAATAAGAGTGCCCTAAAGCAGGAGTTCAGCTTTTAAAAATTGACTGATTAATACATTAAAAAAATTATATTCTCATATATAAATAAAAGTATTTTGAAAATCAAATATATTTATATACAATTGGATTTTTCCCTACCTTAACTTTCACTAATGGAATCAATCGAAGCTGGCTTGCCCAATCAGGTGGCCTGTAACTTAGTAGTTTATATGAATTACTCTTTGTGTGTCTGCATCTGTGATTCGTTGTTGCAAGCAGTAGATGTCTTTTGAAATGATTGATCTTCACCTGGCAAATTAGAGCCTTTACTTTGAATGCAATCATCATGACATTAACATAATTGTTAATTACCTGTTTAAAAAAGGGTTTATAAACATTTTATTAATTATTACCAAATACATTACCAAAAATCACCATCATTCTTATCACTCCAATGTACCTATTTAAGAATATAGATTTTTTTTAAATGATAAAATTTTCCATTTTTATCAAATTAAAAATATTTGAAATTCGAAATTTTGGCTGGGTCCCTAAGAACCCACGGTAGCCACAGTGCAATGCCAGTACCAACATATCTAATTCTCACGCGAGGATTGTTCAAGGAGAAGAGCAATCTGACTTCATTTAAAACCTGACTAAGGGTCTACAGTGCAAGAAGCAGGGACAATGCTCTTGACCAAATGCTGAGCTATAAATATAACTTTAAACATTTTCATGTTACTACATTAGGATAGGCCTAGACTCAGTGGCAACGCCAGAGATTTGTCGACAACCGGTCTAACGAAAGTCTGAGACAAGCAAGCGCCAATGAAGCCTCGGCCCAGAATAAAACCTCCCTTGGACCTTGTACGATGCACGAAGTGAGTTTTTATGGCTTAGAATACAGTATGACATTGGCAGTCAAAATAACAGTAATGTTATGTTATTTTTGTAGAAGTGGTTGGTGCATCGGTTGTGGCTTGGACTCCCAACCTTGAGGTGGGGGGGGGGGGGCTAGGCCCTAGAGAGACCGAGCCTTGCAAAAGTACTGTAGTACTTGGATTTGGGAGTTGAATAGCTCAGTGGTTAAGATGCTTGCCTTCTGATCCCAATGTCCTCGGTTCAATTCCTGTCACGGCAGGAATTTTTCTCCCGACCAAAAACAACTCCACTCCCTAATAAGCCTCATAAAGTGACTTAGTTTATAAAGCATCATTCTCATCCTGCAAGTGGCGAGTGTACTTGCTGTTGGATGTAAAGGAAATAAAAAAGAAAAAGAAAAGAAAAAGTAAAAAAGAAGTAGGCCCTTAAAATACGCCTTTTTCACGAATCGGTAGACATCTTGAAGTGATGAAAACATTGCGAATCAGCGGTGCGTAACCAACAGAAAAAAGATAAGCTTTTGGGCTGATTTTCTGACATCATGTTATTTAAAAAATCATAACTCCATAACGGGGCGTCGTATCCAAAAAGTGTTTCCAGGAAAGTGTTCTTAAAAGACCAGTCTACACCACTATATGATTGAAAAAAAATTGACGGGCGTCGCAAATATTGAATTTCTTATTTAATGATTTTTAACTTCCAGTGAGAATTACATAAATTAATGGTTAGTCTTTCGTCTTTAGTTTTTATTTTTGTTTAGAAAGTTAAAATAATATTTAAGGGTTATGAACTAATATGATGGTGTAGGAGCAGGCAGGTAATTGTATTATCCCCGATATTTTCACAATGATGCATTATCGATACGATACGTGATGTGATGATTTTTATGAAAACATTGCGGTACTTTAATTTAATTGAAATTGAAATTAATGACCGACAGAATGTTGATAACGACAGCAATAAAGACTACTTGGATAATTACGACGATAGTGATGATGATTGTTGGCTGATTGATAAGAGTTAATTTTACACGTCAAATACAAAACACTCATTTTAAGATTTAAAGATTGCTAGGGAAAAATCATAAAATAACACACAATACAATGGATTTATAAGGGCCGTAATACAGCAGTCTCTATACAAGGCTGTACAGGAGGTGCCACGGCCATATTCCGTGCCACAGCTCCAACTATTGTGGCTGGGGAAATCTGGACCCTCCCTTTAATTTGTCTTCTCTCCCGGTTCCACCCTCTTCCCAAGGGCGGAACCGGAGGGAGGGGGAGGTGAAGTTAGGCGACACACTCAAGTGAGCAAACTATAAGAATAAATTTCTCCAGACGCTCGGAAATGGCACTCTCATATTGTAAAAATGCTTTTGTCAAAGCAATGTTCCTCCTCAAAAATTATTCCTGACGGGAGCTATACTTCCCTATCTCAAACAACCTCCCCTCACGGGCGTCGCAAAATGTCTAATAACAATTATAAGTGGGTGGGGGTGGGGGTGGCAGCAAAGCACCACTTGCGTTACGCCACTGAGCATGGGTAGACTGTTCTAGCTGGGTAGTAAATTCCCTACCGTACTAATTCGTCTTTGGCTTTTTTTGTACACCCTGATGATATATGAAATCCTTGGAAAATCAGCGTCGGGGACATAACGTTGTGTTAGTCGTCAATCCAATAGAAAATTCAAAATTTAAAATTATAGTGGTAAAATAATCGGGCTCTCATTTCACCCACTGCTAGGTCCGCCACTGATATCGTGGGTACACTTTTGTTTTTCCTCTTATCAATTTTTTTCTCCCTCTGTTTTTTTATATTTTTCGGCG
>NW_022715801.1:9711-14902 GCF_011630105.1 Anneissia japonica
TTGAATGTCTATACAACTAGGCCTATACTGTGATGACGACATTATTACATGCGTATTGCAATCATTTATGTTACAATACTAACATTGTGATCCATGTACTATTTTGCATGTGTGTGTGTGTGTGTGTGTGAAGTGGTGGGGGGGGGGGGAACTTGGTGTACCAGCTGTATGTACTGACGTAATCAGGTAAGTACTGTATGTTAGACTGGCTATCCATGCATTATGTAATTTCTTAAATGCTTTTATTTCTCTGGAATCTCCGCCTGACTTCATTTGGTAGTCTGTCAGATTTCGCCAGCCTTGATCAAACTTCCTGCATTGTGATTTTGACAAAATGATTGTTTCAGATACTGTACTGATAAATACGAATTAGATTTGCAGGCTTGATGACGACTGGCATATCTGGTGTTACCCAGACGTCTTTTTAGTAAGAACTACAGTAGTGCCAAATCAACTTCATCATCAATGTAATGACAAATATATTGATATAAGTTTTCTGCTTAAATATTTTATTTCTTTTCACTTCAATCAAGAATATGTACCAACATCGGAATCTTTTAGTTTGGCTTGGCTTCACCAAAAACATCATCAGCTGAGTTCCGACATCACAAGGAAGTTAATTACGCTGTGAAAAACAAATCCAATTGTATTTTTAAATAATTATGATTATTTTGCTAAACACGCTTAATAAAATCTAATTTTATTTGTTTATCATCTTCAGTACCTAATTTTTCTGAGTTTATTTCATGCTATCTTAAGTCAAAATTATCGGTGAACCCCATGGTTTGACTTGCTAAATTTACTGCAGCTTTAATGTTTAATCTTAGTGCATCTGACTCTATACCTGCACAACTTAAATAAATTAATGAATAAAATAAATAAATACCTTCTGTTAGTGCTTTTAATACCAAACTGAGCTCAAGGATTTTCAGCGAATCAGTGAATTCCTTCATATTTTTTTCGCTGATTATCTGTTGGTCTTCTAGATCGTTGATCATACTCCAGCCGTCTTTATACTTCTTAGGAGGCGTATTATACGATTGATCGATCTGCGTCACATTATCTGGGGTCAGTACCATTCCAAATTTCATTAGCCTTTGTCTGTGAGATGTGAATCTTTTTGAAATGGTTCCTTCCTCCACATCTGGGAATGATGGCAGTTTTTCTTTAATCTTCGATAAAAGACCAAACTGTTTGGTTATGCTAATAGTATCACACAGGAGTCCAAGATTCTGTGAGCTCAGATGACCACGTTCAAATAATATATTCAGCAGGTCCATCGTGTGAGTTTCTGGTGATAGCTCGTAATTGTCCATCTTATCTCTGAACAACACTTTCAGCAAAGGAACACATTTGTTGCTGTCATACCATTGTGAGACAATAGTTTTTAGCTCTCGCAACTTCTTATCTGAGAATGCTATGAAATACATTCAATATTTATATCATTTTCCATTTGCATTATTTAAATGCAGATTTTTCATAAATATATATTTCAATATTAAAATTCATATTTTCACAGTTGCCGGGAGTAAATTGTTTGTTATTATATTATTAATTATTACAAGCATCCCTACAAATCATACAGTAAATAATTATAATAATATAATTCTAATAAAAAAAAATTGTGAAGTTTACAATTCTCTTCCATACAATTTATGAAGTCCTTCGCCTGCATATAAGACATTAGGTACTAGAAAAGTAACAGAATTATTTGACCAGGCTGTGGAATTAGGATTTTTGCCTGCATATAAGACATTAGGTACTAGAAATGTAACAGAATTATTTGACAAGGCTGTGGAATTAGGATTTTTGCCTGCATATAAGACATTAGGTACTAGAAATGTAACAGAATTATTTGACCAGGCTGTGGAATTAGGATTTTTGCCTGCATATAAGACATTAGGTACTAGAAATGTAACAGAATTATTTGACCTTGCTGTGGAATTAGGATTTTTGCCTGCATATAAGACATTAGGTACTAGAAATGTAACAGAATTATTTGACCTTGCTGTGGAATTAGGATTTTTGCCTGCATAGAATACATTAGGTACTAGAAATGTAACAGAATTATTTGACAAGGCTGTGGAATTAGGATTTTTGCCTGCATATAAGACATTAGGCACTAGAAATATAACAGAATTATTTGTCCAGGCTGTGGTATTAGGATTTTGCCCGCATATAAGACATTAGGTACTAGAAATGTAACAGAATTATTTGACAAGGCTGTGGAATTAGAATGTATAGTGATGCTGGGTCCACCACAATCAGTTCAGGTAGTTTTTTATTTTATAATTATCTAAAAACAGTAATTATCTAAACAAAGTTAAGGAAAAAATAATTTGAAAAAATAATATGAACCAAGAAACATCAAGTGGAACAATGCGATAAGTGCATGAAGATTATTCCTCTTATAAAAGACTATAGAACTACAAGAGGTCCAACTCAACGAAGGGGCGTGTCCTTAAAACTTAAATCTAATAGGGCGCCCCCATCACGTGGCAGTATGTTCCATTGCGTGCATACAAAATCAGGGTAGTTGCTAAATACAACGGGTTCAACCGAGGGGCGTGGCTTCGTATGTTGACGTCATTCATAATTTCAGCTATAGTTGGTCTTTCAGTTATAGTTATCGCACAGCATAGCAAAACACAACTCCATAGTACAACCAATGTAAGAAAAAATAAGTTTTCCCTGTGTAATTTTCTTTCCAAAATTAGGATCCCTGGAACATTTATCAATTTATGGGGTCTACACATAGTGAAATAATATATATGCCTATATTTTAGCGGTAGGGATTAGGTCGCAATCACAGAAAGAAATGAAAACAATTCAATGGTCTATACTACTAGTACTACAATGTTGTACTTAGTCTGTGGATTTTCCAACCTAATCCTATGAACAAATTATCTTACTGGAAGAGAAAATGGGCCTAATAAATTAAAATTACAACTTGTATTACAACATAACTGCTGAAGTTAAGATTTATTACTTTTTAGTGTTTCACAAAATTGCCGGCTATATTACACAAAAAGAAAAGGGGAACAGAATGTTAAATATTTAATTAAATTAAATATATTAACTTTCCAATGTCTGTATTGCAATTTATATTGTGTAAAGTAATGTATTAAATAACAATTAGGCCTACTCTTTAGTAGCCTAGGGCCACATTCTGCATAGGCTTAAGGGCCTAGANAGTTTATCTGTCTCTTATACACATCTAGATGTGTATAAGAGACAGGCGCTAAGCTGTCCAACAGGGGGATTGAGCTTGTATGAGGAGGGGGAGGGTTTGGGAGATAAGATTTTTCTAAAAATAGGGAGCTGGACGGCCGAAAATGGCCCTTAGCAGTGTGAAAGACATAGTTTGGTGTAGGCCTATATTTAATTTTTTTTTTTAATGGTCCAACTGCCCGACGAGTTCGGCCGGCGGCCCTGGACTTGTCCGATGGGGTGGGGCTTAAGCCCCATTGTCCTCCGGCCCCGCTGGCGCCGCCAGACAGACTGCTGCGGGTTGCTGGAAGCACTAGTCTAGGACCATGGAGTATGCCTTGCCTAGGCTGCGCCTCAGCCTACTGAAGAGGCATCCTGGTCAGACCTAGTGCAGGCTTAGAGGTGCCTAGACCGACACGATCGTCCATACTTTAGGCCAAATCGTCTGGAAATGGACTCGATGTCGCTTGGGCCCCCGATCGTCCGTCACCCGGCCGTAGCAGCAGCAGAAACCTATGCACAAACTAAGCCTCAGCCCGCCTCGCTAACGTCACATTGGACACACGGTGTATGTGCGATGGTTTTAGGTAGACGGTATAATTTATACATGACGTGTCACCATACAAGCCACGGCCCCTCGGCTGAACCTGTTGAGCAACTACCCAAAATCAGGGAAGTCGGACCTCTTGCTATTCAATACTCTTTGCTCTTATTCATTGTATTTAATGTATGTTTTAGGGGTTCCCCATACAGTATCTTCAAATTTTCTTTATGTAAGATTTGGTATAATCTTAAAATGGTAATTAGTGCTCTTAAAGCGCCACTTATTGGTTTTGTGTAGCGCCCTCGCTATTTGGAAGCACAGCCAAGCCAGATGAAGCTAGAGTGAACATGTTTTTGTTGAGCTGTCCAGAAAACTGATTAAATTTTCTGTAAAATGCTGTTTAACGTAGTCAGTTAAAGCTGAAATGATGAATGTAAGTCTATGAAACTATACTTGTTTTCATTTGTTCATAGCATTTAGTATTATGTATTTAATGGCAAGATTGACATTGAACATGTGTTAAATTGTATAGGCTGCCATTTTGAATGCTATAGGCTTAGGCCTAATGAAAAGTATTTGATTGTTTGATTGTCATGCTATGTTAGACCTGAATACATTATGATTTAACTTATCCGTCATAGGTTATTCTATGCTGTTCTAGGTATATATCCAAACTTATTTTTATCTCCTACTGGAATTATTGTGTAACTTAGAATCATATTGATTGACCTGTTGAATCAAGAACTCTATTTTACTTTTTGTGCGTCACGCTTGAGTGATTCCGATTTGAGATTTGATAGCCAATTGATGCTGAGTAGCAGATTAACAGTGTATTGAGATAATCTTTTGTTCTGTACCAATTCCTTTGAGCCTTAGGGCTAACCAGATAGTTTATAAGGAAATGATGGTAATCTGCTAAATGTGCCCTTAATATTGCAATTTTATTTCACCATGTATTTATGTTACTTTTAGTAATTAATTATGTTATTTCTTTAGGCTATGATTCATATATTGTTTCATATACTGTAACTTGTACCGGCTGACCTGAATGTACTTATACCCGGCAAAATAGTAAGTTTAACGGTTAACATTGCGAGTAATATTTCAGAAATATATTTTGATTACAGATTGTTTTATGAAAGTCATGTACATTTATAGCATATTCAATACGTTAATTAATCAAAAGGTTCTACTTGTTAAGCTATACCTGAATCTCATGTTGTTATGATTATGAATATTGATAAAGCTGGTGTTTAAAGGAGAAATGAAGGTTATAATGTGCAGTCAAAGGTTAATTTGGAATCTGAATGTTATTTTGTTATGCTGTTTACTTTTATACATATTTGATAATTCTTTTCTGCATTCCAGAATCGAATAAGAGATATTTATTAAACTTCATATCGAACTCAACCGTGGTGTTTGTACATTGTGCTAACC
>NW_022715801.1:15237-20471 GCF_011630105.1 Anneissia japonica
TTAAACTTTAAGCACAGTGATTACTAAAATCTACAATGATTACTAACCAACATGCATGTTGTCAGAAGAAATGAATGAATTAAAGGCGTATAATAGGAGTGTACAATAGCAAATTAAGTCCTATTGTACAAGCTAGATAAAAGCAAGACCACCCAACATTGTTCACCCTGTTGCCCACCCACTTTAACAATGGTATATTCCAATTGGGTGGTTTATGTCCTGGGTGGTTTATGTCCGTATACCAATTTGGAATCTGAATGTTATTTTGTTATGCTGTTTACTTTTATACATATTTGATAATTCTTTTCTGCATTCCAGAATCGAATGAGAGATATTTATTAAACTTCATATCGAACTCAACCGTGGTGTTTGTACATTGTGCTAACCTGTGTGTGTTATCCCAACCTTTCTATACACTTTACATGTAATCTAGTGTTGTATAGAAGTATCTACTGTATTTCAAAATCCGGTCTAGTTTCAAATTCTGACGATAAAGCCGTTTCAATGTTGTTTTTTTTTTTTTACATAGTGCGTTAACTAGTTCTATTACGCACATACACAAAATAGTTGTTTCTAATCGGATTCAAATTTTTACAAGCCTCTATACTAGTTGGTTCAGGTGGTTAATGTGTTTGCATATAAAGTAGGAAGACATCAACGTCCACCTGCTTTATACATTTTACAGTATAAGTGTATCTACCAACCTTTATTCATAGCCGAGGATTGATGAGCCGTATCCGTAACTGAGGATTTATGTACAATACCTGTAATTATATAAATAATTATTTGTTTCACATTATAGTTATGTAAAAGTTTTGTTACAATTATTACACATACATTTAAAATCCTTGATAATAATTGTGTTGCAGACCAGTGTACTTAATACAGTTGCTGTAGTCAATTTTGTGAAGGACAATACAATGCAAAAAATAGCCCGAACCAATAAAATAAAATTTAATTTAATTATAAAATTAACTGAGAAAATTTTCTTTTTTGACAACAGACTAATCTGTAAAATGACAAAATAATTTGGAAACTATTTAATCTTGAATTCTCTAATTGTGTTTACAATCGTTTCTCAACCTAAATTGGTATTTACTCCATTCAAAATTATCTAATCATTTTATGAATTATTATTTCAATAGCCCAAACACATACCAGCTGCAAATAGCTTCTGTACATTAGCTGCCGGCATCGTTATAAGTTCACCAGTTTTGTCACAAGTCATATTCTCGTTCTTTAAGCAGTACTCAAGTTCTTGAAAGTGTGGTTCCTCAGTGTTTGAACAGACTAAGCAAAGGATTTTCAGAGCATAACCGACAACTCTCTTAGATGGATATACCTCACCTAGGTGTTGCTTTAAAACCTGCAAAACCTGTAAAATGTAATACAAATGTTTTACTTCAAATTCAATTATAATATAGGCCTAATTAGCCATTTGGTATCAAATCTAAATTAAGTAAAATCTCAGATCACCAATGATCAGTCAATGACATCATTACCTCCTTACAGACATCAGGATGCGGCTTGCAAGCAGACTTGTTTGTGCCGTCTGCGTCTCTCTCTTTCATCCGTGATATTTCAAGCTTTAAAATGAAAAAAAAAATTAATTACAAACAATATTCAAAACACTGAGTTGTATAGTGTATTTTTTTTGTTTAATCATGGAGTGGAGCTGTTGCTTAGCGGTTAAGATACTTGTTTTAAAAGAGGAATATCCATCAAAAACGTCAACGGTGACCCTATAATTAAAAAGTAAATAAACAGAATAATAATGAAAACATACCGGCCTACATATAGGCCTACGCATACGTTTCAAAAATAAAAGGCATACTTACCTTCAAAGAACGTTTATTATCAATTGATATTCGACCTAGTCTTAGGTAATGCTTATCATCGAATAGAATTTTAGACTGATTCTGAAACAACTTTGGGTCATCACAACAACCATTCTCTTGACTCAAACTCACAAATCTTACGACCAAGATATCGTAGACCGCGTCGGGAAGAAAGTCTTTAGGCGTCACATAGATGGATACTGTCTGCTTCTCATCTTCCTTAACTTCCAATCTATCATCATCTTTGGTCTTCATTCGAGATGGAACGACAAATACTCGAGGGCCATCCTCTGATGCTGCTTTCTTGATCTGTAAACGATGAAAAGAAAACAATCCTGAGGAGGGTGAATTAGTTTCCTCGCGACTTCTACAACCTCATTCTCTTTATTCCCTTTCCCAAAAATATATCAATTACAAAATTAAAATAAGAGGATTTTCAAATGGGATAAAAATTGAGAGCCTCAAATATACGGCCTACGACATTATATACAGTCGTTTATTAAGTGGGGATCGAAAGTAAAAAAGGAGGTACCAGTACCAATAGGCCACACCTTTTCAAAGAGAAGTCCAAATGCCTTCATAAGTTCAATGAAGTCTTTAAAAACGACGTCGTCATCATCTTCACTACTTTTAAGTTCATTTCTCCACAAATAGCGTGCTAACGGTTCTTCCAGAATTCCTCCTTCATTCAATTTACGCCAATATTTTACCATCGCTGAAGCCTACAAAAAGAATTAACAAACCTGTATAATATGAAATAAAATTCAAATCCAATGTGAGTAAAAATCGGTTTACCCATGATGAACGCATATTTTTAATGACTCATTATATATATATATACTGTCTCTTATACACATCTAGATGTGTATAAGAGACAGAATAAATACAGTGTGTAATAAAATGCCTTCTACGGGATTCGAACCTGCGTCCTCTCGCTCTCAAATCGATCGTCATACCCATTTAACCACAAATGCTTTATTGCTGTACAGATTCAAATAACCGTCAGGTACGTTATATTACACACAAAAACGTGCACACGATCCAAATTGTGTACACTGGGCCTACGGTTTATATAGTCCTTAAGAATTGTTCCAAACCGAACCATAGGCGAGCGTGCCTTTTGAACCAGCGCCAATATTGTGGCTATACGGTGGCTCCGCCTATTCAACTCGCCTATAATAATGTACATAATATATCCGTCTATTACCTTTTTCATATCTTCAAACTTCAAGAACAGCACATTGTCTTCATGTCGGCGATTCCAAAATGGTAGCAAGTGCGTTGCCCATGAAATCAGGCAAGTTAGAAGCAAATATTATTGGTCCGGCCAACGAGAAAATACTTTCAAAATATCACTTACGTGTGTAGTTGCGTGTGTGTATGTGTGTGGGGGTGGGTGTATGTGTGTGTGTGTGTGCATGCTGAGTCAGGCCATACTGTAATATTTGTTTTAAAAAAAAAACTACATTGTGTTAAAATTACAATTTGGGCACACAAACAATATTAATTTGTGAATTTTTAGGCCGAAAACTCGAGTAGCATATACGGCCTTCCGAAGCAGCTGAACCGCTTCCTACGGCCTTGGAAGAAATTAATTTATTAAGAGTTTCTTATATTGTAATACTATTGCGTACAATACCTTATCTAAGGACATGCGCAAAGTTGTTTTCCCGGCTTCTTGTACCTCAATTTGGAAGTCCATCCAATTTATTGGAACAGTTCTTTCCATTCCCTTCATGAAACCGCCTACGTTTATTTTCAATCTTTGAATCCCTTCATCCAGTGCTGTGGTGTTGTCTACGGCATACCTCTCACGATCCACGTGACGTTCGTATGGTGTTCCTTCGAGTTCCTTAAATATTCTGTCGAACATGTCATCAACCTTTGAATAGAAGAATTTATAGTAGGTGTAAATGAATATATCAATGAATTTTGAAACAAATAATATAGTAAACACTCACAGACCTACAATATATTACCTCTGTCTCCTTCTCAGCATCACTCCCCGTGAGTAGGTCCATGTGCGTCCCAATCAGACTAATCGTCGGAGATGCTATAATTCCATTGATCAAAGGTTTCTCCTCTGAGCCATGTAGCAGTACAGCATACTCATATATCAGCCTTATCCAAAATATGATCATTTGCAGATTTGTCATCTCAAAATGTCCCTGCATATAAACAATATCGTCAGCATAATTTTTAAAATAAAGTTATGGATAAATTGATATACAATTAATTACAGGCTGAAATTAATTATTTCAGGAATGGGTTTTTTCCACTCAATGCATATGATAATTTGTTTTACATTTTTCTTATTATTGATTAAACTAATTAAAGTTAAACAATTGAGTTCCTTAAATTTAATAGAATATTTAAATGGTTTACTTTTTTGGGATCTCTTCTTTTTGCCAGTTTATCCAAAGCATCTACCAAACTGAAAACAACTCCATAAGAATTTCCATCTGTAATAAAAATCTGGAAAGAAATAGGATATACAAACTGTGAGAAAGTATTCTATTTATAACAAAGAGAGGTAAACAGTGGCGTATCTAGGAATCTTGAAGTGGGGGAGCTGATTGGAAGCCCGAAAGTGAAGCGGGAAGGGGTGGGTGGGGGGACTCGATAATCAGTTGGGGGCGCTAACTCGCAAAATAAGATGACTTTAGAAGTTTTTTAACAACGCACAACTTGACCATGATTGCGTATCTAACACCTCCTACACGCCACTACTGCAGTAATTTCAGCAAAATAATATTTTTGTATTCAATGCAGTGCAATTGTTATACAACACACTGGTACTGGTACGTCCTTACAGTTATAAAGCGCAGTTCCTTTCCCTGATCATTGGGTCCACATGCTAAGTGTTGCTGCTGGTAATCAGCACAGGAACAGGCACCCCCACTAGGTACCCATTTATACTCCTGGTTGGAGGGAAGCAATGCAAATAAAGTGTCTTGCTCAAGGACACAAGCGAAATGCACAGCGAGGGATTGACACCCGTTCCCGCTGCGCCAAACTGTTTCTATAAACACAATATCATACAATCACATCCTTTCAGTACTGCGTGCATAATGATGATAGATTTTCGCAGTAATGCACAAATTAGTGATTGCGTAACTGTATAAGGATTTTTACCGAATGTGCATTAAAAAAAAATATATGGGCCTAGTCTATATACGCTTTACGATCCATAGTCATAACGCGCGTATAATCGTTCACTTTAAATCTTCGAACTGCTTGTTTATCCTTCATACATTTTTCTTTGATTTTAAAGCCTTTGCTTCCATAAAAATCCACAAGCAAACATGGAAGATTCAGAAATTCAACGTCTTATCGTTTTATAAAATCCAAACGCGAATCCGGTTGAGGAATAGAAGGAAGTGCTACTTACGCCCT
>NW_022715801.1:23518-27948 GCF_011630105.1 Anneissia japonica
TGTGTATAAGAGACAAATTACAGTAGAATAAGAACTAATTTATAGCAATAATTTGCAATGCAAATACAATTCATTTATACAGTAATATGAAATCAGTAGGAATGTAATTAAAACTTTAAAAAAAAAAAATATTTAGCTTTCTATTAAATGATCAAATAACATCATATAGTTTGAAATAGTATAATGTGATTAATATGTGTGTAATGTGTATGTGAAATGTCCTGAAAAGGTAAACAAATACTGGTTTATTTACAAATAACAACAATCACATTAGAGCTTTCATTTAGATGGATGTAGCATGTGCTGCCTACTAGCAATTTTTATATGGGTTGCGGGTAACATCCAGGGACGTCCCATTTGAGATTATGTTTCACTTCACCATTACCATCCATGAGAAGGGATATCATTGTAATGTGTAGGGTATTCTTTTAGCTATTTTCACTATTTAAGAAGATTCAGATGCCGGTTTGATACCCAAGGGAGTTCAGTGAATTGTGAGTTTACTAATGATATTGTTTAAAGTTATATGAGTTGTATTGTCATTGTATTAGAATCGTAGGATTATGGTTTTGCAGGCCTTGCCTATGTTTTACACTGCAGCCATTTTCCGCTACCTATATAGATAAGAGTAACCGGTCAGTGAAGTAGACCTAAGCATTTTTAACTTAATTTCATTCATAACGTCAGAATCATATGAGGCCCTAAGCCCAAAGGAAAGCTTAATTGTTTAATCATAATACCTGTCTCTTATACACATCTAGATGTGTATAAGAGACAGACCTAAGGGAAGCTGAGGTAGACGGTAGATTACACCTAGGATAAAGTTTTTAGGTTTTGCATTAATTTCAATAAAAAGGGATTCGGAATCAGAAGAAATAATACAACTGAGGTCATTACGAAGGACATATTGAAGCCTCTGGTCTAGGTATATGGCGACACCACCCCCTGATCTCTCGGATCTCGAAACGTGTAATAGTTTATAACCAGGTATATTGTAAAATGCAAAATTGGTCTTGGTTGAATTAAAATAAGTTTCAGTAAAACATAATGCAGTAAATGAATGATTAATCGCGCTTAAAAAATTGGTAGTATCCTGGAAATGTTTAACCAGGCTACGTACATTCATATGAAATAAACTAAATGATGAATTTACATGCGTAAAATTAGAATTAAATATATCAATAAAATTATAGTTGCATGGATCATTATTATCTTGATAAGAACCATTATCAAAGTCATTAAGGCCACTTATGGAAACATCGAAGGGATTTAATATAAGTGATTGAAGTCTATCAAAGTCTATTTTTTGGTCCATAAAAAAACTACTAAGTTCATTTAGGAATTCTTTATCGTCGATAATATTATTCAATGGAAAAATAGCACCAGTACAAGAGAAACATATCCAGTTCTTATCATAATTGGCACAAGAATTATGAACGGGTTTACCACACACTACGCATCTAAACAAGCACGTGGTTATGCTTTTGTTACATAATACACATACCATTAGACGTAGATAATCCTATATGACTGAAGGAAAAAAGTACATGCATTATGAACAATAAAGATCTGGATGTTCTGAATGAATATAAAAATAAAAAGTTAACAAAACAAGAGGATAAATAAGAATAATAGATACAAACTGAAGACAAGTAAGTGAAAGTCATTCTAACCTACAATAGTAGTATACACAGCCGGTTTTAGAAGAGGCTAAATATGGCAGACAGCGCTAACGCTCCCGAATATAATTTGAATTTAAAATATCATCAATACCAGATAATTTCATAAGAATAGGCAAAAACAATATTAAATTACACTTCATTAACTACAAGTAAACAAAGTACCTAATGTCCAATTTCTTAATCCTGAGAAGCTTTGCCGCACCATAGAGGCCATAATGGACGCACATTTCATGGACCGTCACCCTTATTGAAGTCATAGGCCCCTCCGCTGCTATTTCGCCATTTACCAGCAACAAATCGAAGTTTGACTCCTTTTTGATAAAGTATACGAACTTCTTGACTCCATTTTCTTTTCTCTGCCAGGTCAATATGTGTTAGATCGTCAACAATATATACTGAGTTATCCTGCAGGGCTTGTCTTCTTTTTTTCATAATTTCGATCTTATCTTTGTAAGATAGGAATGGTTGGCATTCGGATTACCATCTCTGTGTGCACGCTCAATACATGCCTCAAACTGAAACTTCTCTCTTAATAAAGATTCTACTTTAAGTATACAGTTTTCACCATCAGTTTTTTTCATTCCAATAATTCTTATGTTGTTTCTTCTTGAGTACCGCTGTGTTCTATTAAGCTCACTCTTAATTTTATCCATTTCAACACTTACTTGCTCTAATTCAGCCTCCAATAGTTTCAGTTTCTTGCCCTTTGCTTTTCCTGACCTTTCTAACTCAGCTATTCGTTTGGCATTCCATTCAATGGATTCAGATAATTTATGTTCAACAGCTTTCTGTCCGTTAATCAATTTCTCTAGTGACTGCTTAACGAAGGATTCAAAATCATCGTCTTCACCGACAGGCTGCTTCGAAGCAGTTCTTTTTGGTTTCTGGCTCATTTTTATGCTAAATTGGGAGCTATGCAGCGCATACGTCCGTTCACAACAATGCCATCTAATTACCTTTCAGAGGTCAAATTGCTGTCAAGAATATGAATTGGCTGCTTCGCAGCAATTAGAATGAAAGAGTGATATTGTAATGAATTGTTTATTTTTTAATGTAATTTATTGTGGTGATGATGGAAGTTGTATTCATTGCTAAGATGATGATTATGATAATAATAAATGATGATAATGATGGTGATAGTGACGATGATGATGAGGGTGGTGACAACTTTAATTATGATGCTGATAATAATGATGGTTAAAATGTTGAGAATGATATTAATGACAAAGACGATGATGATAATAATGATAAAGATTATGATGATGATAATAATACTCATAATTCTAATATTATAATCGTTGACATTTTACACATATTATACATATCCAGGAAACAATTCAAAATCAAATAAGCGGTCTAGATTTAACGCAACCAGTAGCGTAATGCCCATGCGTTCTCGTGTGGCGGTCCGCAGGACCCCGACCCCTTGTGGCCCACTCATATGGTCCTCGATCTTTTGACCAAAAAAGGTTTAATGAATACATAATTAATAGCATAATGTATCTCTGACATCGACTGTATGACATAGGCCTATATCATATGCCTATATAGGCCTATTGTGGAGGATTAAAGGGCGTCCTGTCGGCACGGAGCCCCAACTAAATTTGTCATTTTTTTTAATGGAGATGAAAATCAAATTATATTACAATTTTAAATCTGTGGCATCTCCCGCCATCCAGAAGTGCCACAATCATAAACGTTATTAGATCAGCCTCAACCAGGGCTGATGTGGTTTACGCTCAATCTCTCAAAGTTTATCCCTGGTCATCTCTATTTAAAATTCCTGGATCCATCACTGATATTATATCATTTTATTCGTCGTTAAAAAAATAGAATAACAAAGTAAAACATGAATAAAAAACGAGAAAATCAAAAACTTCACGATGAAATTACGGAATGAGACCTAAAAAGGACCAAGCAGTGGCTCCAGAAGTTTGCCTACAAGGGGTCTGACATGTCGGACGTGGGAACCGAACCAAAGGGGCCGACTATAAGGCCTCGGTCCTAGTCCCAGTTTGGTAGTGTTCACGGGAGAATTTTCAGAGCTTAGCATGGTCCAAATTGTGCTTTTAGACTACAACGATTGGCAATCAAAATAACGTTATTTGCATACCTTAGGCAAATTAAATATTTGTAAATCTTTCATCCAACGACATCGTTGAGACGTCGGACGAAAGGGGGTAAGGCCGACGGGGGAAATTTCCTTCCCCCTCCCCCGTGGCGCCACCACTGTAGGGCCCAGTTTTAGAAAGCCACAGGGCCCCGACGGCATCGTCACGCCACTGAACGCAACAAAAACAATAAATAGAAATGGATCATATGAACTCACAACTTATACAAAAAACAAACCCAAGTCGAGCAAAACTAGATTAACATTAATAAATATCTACCTTTAAACCGTCTGATAAACACAGGGGATAAAGATGACTTTTTTCTGGGATCAATTTCTGATACAGATGCAGCTGATGTTACTTCGAGAGGAGATGCGGACGTAGATGGAAATGCTATCTTTCCACGATCAGATGAGGACGTAGAAGCAGTAAAATCGAACGTCTTTGCTACATTCGTAGCTATAGCGTGTTCGCGTATCTGTTTAGTTCGTTCAATCTCTGTAGAATGGCACAGCAATGAGAAGTTATCAAAAAATATATATCAAATTGAATTATCAAAAGAGGCCTAAGTATTTATTGTAAATATTTTAAAATGTTCTGAAGGTTGTTAAACGACATTACCGGTGTACATCAAGTT
>NW_022715801.1:28824-30865 GCF_011630105.1 Anneissia japonica
TTAAAATTAATTATTAATAATCGTCATCCTTAACTTTTAACATTCGAACATTTAAAATCTAAAACTGACTCTTCGAAATTTTCAATTCTAACTAGATTTGTGAATTTGTGGAATAACATCCATCCGGATATTCGAAATTATTTCATTATATCTAATAATTTTGTTTTGTTTAAATGTACCCTAGGTTAAAAAAATATTAAAATTATTTTTAAACGTTTGATATTGATTTATTATTATTATTATTATTAATAATAATAATAATAATTATTATTATTATTCTATTAATACGTGTTTTATTTAAATGTAGCCTAAGTTAAAAAAATATTTAAATGATTTTTAAACGTTTGATATTGATTTATTATTATTATTATTAATAATAATCATAATAAAAATAATAATAATAATAATTATTATTATTATTGTTAATAATAATAATTATTATTAATAATAATAATAATAAATCAATATCAAACCCAGAAAAAAAGGAATAATAATAATAATAATAATAATAATAATAATAATAATTTTTATTATTATTATTATTATTCTTATTATTATTATAATTATTATTATTTTATTCCTTTTTTTTCTGGGAGCAGCACGTCGTCTCTAAGATGAAATGACAGTGTTTCCGCTTTTGCTGGTCCCTTTTTGTTATTTGGCTTGCCAGAATGAACAATATAAAAATAGGCCCTAATTAAATAAAACAATACAGTAATAACAACGACTTATAATTGTTAAGTCATAAGTCCTTGTTAACAATAAAAATATAATCATAACCATTATATTATTATAATCACTATAATATATAGTGATTACAATGATGATATAATATCAATAATAATTAGATAATAAATACACTGATAATAATAATAATTATTTCAAAAAATAAATAATTAACAAGTTATACATACTTTTCCCAAAACAAAAATAACTCGTAGGCCTATTTACTGTTCAACTTGAAATCCAATACAGTACAGTATTTCCATTTTCTCATTCCATGCTTACAATCGACTCGTTGCATAGCAACAAGCTTACTTTCAGAAAGTTACAAGTAAACGGACGCGCAGCAGACAAGCGCGTGCACGACAAAAAGCAAAGAATATTGAAAGTTAAATTGCAGTAGAAAACGCACGGACTGTTACTGCACGTAAAGATATTGAAACCGATTAAAAATGAAGGCAAGGAAAATAATGATCCATATAATATAAAAATACAATTTTATGGAATTAATACAAGGCTTTTTGTTGTACTTACTCTTTTCCCAGCATGGCTTTAACACAAGACGTTTTCCCCGAACCCTCTTGACCAAGAAACATCAGTCTTGAATTAACAACTGTTATTTCACCGTTTTTAAGTGCATCTTTGAATGCTTTGACGGCATCGGGACCCCTGGCTAAAATTTCTGATGGAGTTGATAGTTCTAATTTATATACAAACATAACAACAATTTTTATTATTTTCTTTTTTAATTATATTTTTGATTATTTACGAGGAAATAAACCTTTTTACGATAATCAAAATGTGGAATTAATACATTAATTGTGTAGAATTTCAAATTAAAAAAAATAAAGGTCAAACGTAATAATACGGGTGTATGATAAGTACTGTTTTAAATAGAGTTTAAAGATTTGATTCCACAAATATTTAATAAGTCAATCAACGTACTTTCAAGTAATTCTTTTAAATCTAGTTTCTGTTCACTTCTCGTGGTTTCTTCGTATATTTCACATATGTTTCCATTATACACATCAAGAGGCGTCCTTCCCAACTGCAATAGCAGACACGAGTACGCGATGATTCATTCCATTGCAAGACAATTAAAAACCAAATAAACAGAAAGCAGTGATATAATTTAGTTAAATACTTAAAGATAATAATAAAAATAATATATCTAATGAACACTCGACAATGTTATCATCACGACATTATAATTATGTTGTAAATTACCATCCAGTTAATTGATAATAAACATTATTAAAGCCCCATTCCCGGCAAAATTTCAATTTTTAAGAAAAATCTAATTTTTGTATAATGTTAT
>NW_022715802.1:0-7769 GCF_011630105.1 Anneissia japonica
GTGGAATTCGGCAAAATCCTCAACAAGGTGAGTAGTGTTCGAGGTAATGACAATGTTAATAATGATGATGATAATGATAATAACTACATTATCGGCTTTTTATTCTCATCAGCAAATGCGTGTATGCGTTTGTAATGTAAATTGAAGTCATATTTGCTTAATATTCAATTTATCGCTGTTGTTGGCATTTGTCATTTTATTATATTGCTTATTTTTCTTCTTACTTCGGACACCTTGAGTTGCAAGATCTTTCGAGTTGTTTTTATATAATAAGATATTAAATAGGCCTATGCTTCTTCATTTTTTGTCTTGTAGGTCCACGAGGTATGTGAATAATAGGCTAACGACTTTGCTGATAATAATAGTATAGTATTAATAAGATGAAGATGATGATCGAGATGATGAAGATATGATTGGAATACATTATTTCGTTTGTTTAATGATTCTTTGATGTACCGTCTTTATTTCTCTAAGTGACCCCTACATATCAGCTCTTTTGGAAGGGCGACCTTCTTAGAAAAAAAAAACTCTTAAAGTAATATAAATAAATAATCATGCATAACTATCATCTCATACCGTTAATATTATTCGAGCTGTGGTGTCACTTTGAGTCTTCATCTGCGTTTTTTTTTTTAATACGTTTTCGTTCTTTGAATTATTTTATGTACATGACGAAAAAATGATATAATATGATACGGTAATGATATTAAATATGGCCTATGCTTCTTTATTTTTATTTTTATGTCTTGTAGGAGCAGGTATGTGAATAATAAGTTAACGACGGTGCTGACAATAATGGTATAGTATTAATAAGATGAAGTTGATGATGGAGGTGATGACGAAGATATGATTGGAATACAGTATTTCGTTTGTTTAATGATTCTTTAATGTACCGTCTTTTTTCTCTAAGTGAACCCTACATATCAGCTCTTCTGGAAGGACGAGCCTCATAAAATGTTATTAAAATAATATAAATATATAATCATGTATTAACTATCATCTCATACCGTGAATATTTCCTAGCTATGGTGACATTTGACCTTTTTCTTCGTTTTGTCTTCATCTGTGTCGATTGACCAGTCCCAAATTTTCATTATGGGATTTTAGCTTTGCTCGTTTTTGTTTTTTTTTTGTTTTTTTTTTTCAATTATGATTTATTCTAAAATTTTTTTAAGACGAAATAAATGATATAGTATTATTGGTGGATCGAGGAGTTTGAAATAGATGGAGGGTTTATACCACTCTAGTCCCAATCATGTGGGGCTGAGGTAAGACAATTAATGGCACCTTTAGATGGCCGGAGATGGCCATTTGAACATAAATAATTTTCGTTTTATCTCATTTTTTTGGTTACAATTTTGACAAAGCCGGCTTACCCCTTCCCCCACCCCATTTAACCCATCTCTGGATATAATATATATGTCTTACAGTCGATGTCAGAGACATATTATGCTGTCATTTATCAACAAAGCTCTTTTGGGTCAGGGTGTGCTGACCGAGGACCTTACGGGTAGGAGCCACTTCGGGGCCCGGGGGTGGGGGCCTGTGTAGCGCCGCACGAGAACGCATATCTGGTGTTGCACTACTGGTGTTTCCCATGTACATGTCTCTGGGCCCTTCCACTTACGTATTCTGGCCTTTGATATTCTAGTATCTATGAATAATAATCTATGAAAAGCTGCCGCGGTGCCATGGTGTCCTGGACTAAACACACGATATGCAGAGACTTTTTGTGTAAACCATTCTTGGTTCATAATTTTAACCTACAGCTTAAAATTTCAGATTGGCCTAATAAGGATAATTTGTATTATAATTATCAACATGAACATGTTCTTTCTTATAACACGTGTTTAATGTAAACATTTTGTAATGAAATAAGTGAAGTTAATGTCAAAAGTTTTATTCAATTTCGTCTTGTAGGGCAAAGTGGAATTCGGCAAAATCCTCAACAAGGTGAGTAGTGTTCGAGGTAATGACAATGTTAATAATGACAATGATAATGATAATAACTACATTATCGGCTTTTTATTCTCATCAGCAAATGCGTGTATGCGTTTTTAATGTAAATTGAAGTCATATTTGCTTAATATTCAATTTATCGCTGTTGTTGGCATTTGTCATGTTATTATATTGCTTATTTTTCTTCTTACTTCGGACACCTTGAGTTGCAAGATCTTTCGAGTTTTATTTTATATAATAAGATATTAAATAGGCCTATGCTTCTTCATTTTTTGTCTTGTAGGTCCACGAGGTATGTGAATAATAGGCTAACGACTTTGCTGATAATAATAGTATAGTATTAATAAGATGAAGAGGATGATCGAGATGATGAAGATATGATTGGAATACATTATTTCGTTTGTTTAATGATTCTTTGATGTACCGTCTTTATTTCTCTAAGTGACCCCTACATAATCAGCTCTTCTGGAAGGGCGACCTTCTTAGAAAAAAAACTCTTAAAGTAATATAAATAAATAATCATGCATAACTATCATCTCATACCGTTAATATTATCCGAGCTATGGTGTCATTTTGAGTCTTCATCTGCGTTTTTTTTTAATACGTTTACGTTCTTTGAATTATTTTATGTACATGACGAAAAAATGATATAATATGATACGGTAATGATATTAAATATGGCCTATGCTTCTTTATTTTTATTTTTATGTCTTGTAGGAGCAGGTATGTGAATAATAATCTAACGACGGTGCTGACAATAATGGTATAGTATTAATAAGATGAAGTTGATGATGGAGATGATGACGAAGATATGATTGGAATACATTATTTCGTTTGTTTAATGATTCATTAATGTACCGTTTTTTTTTTTCTCTAAGTGACGCCCTACATATCAGCTCTTCTGGAAGGACGAGCCTCATAAAATGTTATTAAAATAATATAAATATATAATCATGTATAACTATCATCTCATACCGTGAATATTTCCTAGCTATGGTGACATTTGACTTTTTTCTTCGTTTTGTCTTCATCTGTGTCGATTGCCCAGTCCCAAATTTTCATTATGGGATTTTAGCTTTGCTCGTTTTTTTTTTTTTTTTTTTTTCAATTATGATTTATTCTAAAAAATTTTTAAGACGAAATAAATGATATGTTATTATTGGTGGATCCAGGAGTTTGAAATATATGGAGGGTTTATATCACCCCAGTCCCAACCATGTGGGGCTGAGGTAAGACAATTAATGGCACTTTTAGATGGCCGGAGATGGCCATTTGAACATAAATAATTTTCGTTTTATCTCATTTTTTTTGTTACAATTTTGACAAAGCCGGCTTACCCCTTCCCCCACCCCATTTAACCCATCTCTGGATATAATATATATGTCTTACAGTCGATGTCAGAGACATATTATGCTGTCATTTATCAACAAAGCTCTTTTGGGTCAGGGTGTGCTGACCGAGGACCTTACGGGTAGGAGCCACTTCAGGGCCCGGGGGTCGGGGCCTTGTGTAGCGCCTGTCTCTTATACACATCTGATGTAATATGTATGTCTTCCTAATAAGGATAATTTGTATTATAATTATCAACATGAACATGTTCTTTCTTATAACACGTGTTTAATGTAAACATTTAGTAATGAAATAAGTGAAGTTAATGTCAAAAGTTTTACTCAATTTCGTCTTGTAGGGCAAAGTGGAATTCGGCAAAATCCTCCACAGGGTGAGTAGTGTTCGAGGTAATGACAATGTTAATAATGACAATGATAATGATAATAACTACATTATTTGCTTTTTATTCTCATCAGCAAATGCGTGTATGCGTTTTTAATGTAAATTGAAGTAATATTTGCTTAATATTCAATTTATCGCTGTTGTTGGCATTTGTCATTTTATTATATTGCTTATTTTTCTTCTTACTTTTGACACCTTGAGTTGCAAGCTCTTTCGAGTTTTTTTTTTTTTTTTATATAATAAGATATTAAATAGGCCTATGCTTCTTTATTTTTTGTCTTGTAGGTCCACGAGGTATGTGAATAATAGGCTAACGACTTTGCTGATAATAATAGTATAGTATTAATAAGATGAAGATGATGATCGAGATGATGAAGATATGATTGCAATACAGTATTTCGTTTGTTTAATGATTCTTTGATGTACCGTCTTTATTTCTCTAAGTGACCCCTACATATCAGCTCTTCTGGAAGGGCGACCTTCTTAGAAAAAAAAAACTCTTAAAGTAATATAAATAAATAACCATGCATAACTATCATCTCATACCGTTAATATTATCCGAGCTATGGTGTCATTTTGAGTCTTCATCTGCGTTTTTTTTTAATACGTTTACGTTCTTTGTATTATTTTATGTACATGACGAGAAAATAATATAATATGATACGGTAATGATATTAAATATGGCCTATGCTTTTTTATTTTTATGTCTTGTAGGAGCAGGTATGTGAATAATAATCTAACGACGGTGCTGACAATAATGGTATAGTATTAATAAGATGAAGTTGATGATGGAGGTGATGACAAAGATATGATTGGAATACAGTATTTCGTTTGTTTAATGATTCTTTAATGTACCGTCTTTTTTCTCTAAGTGAACCCTACATATCAGCTCTTCTGGAAGGACGAGCCTCATAAAATGTTATTAAAATAATATAAATATATAATCATGTATAACTATCATCTCATACCGTGAATATTTCCTAGCTATGGTGACATTTGACCTTTTTCTTCGTTTTGTCTTCATCTGTGTCGATTGCCCAGTCCCCAATTTTCATTATGGGATTTTAGCTTTGCTCGGTTTTTTTTTTTTTTTTTTTTCAATTATGATTTATTCTAAAAAATTTTTAAGACGAAATAAATGATATGTTATTATTGGTGGATCCAGGAGTTTGAAATATATGGAGGGTTTATATCACCCCAGTCCCAACCATGTGGGGCTGAGGTAAGACAATTAATGGCACTTTTAGATGGCCGGAGATGGCCATTTGAACATAAATAATTTTCGTTTTATCTCATTTTTTTTGTTACAATTTTGACAAAGCCGGCTTACCCCTTCCCCCACCCCATTTAACCCATCTCTGGATATAATATATATGTCTTACAGTCGATGTCAGAGACATATTATGCTGTCATTTATCAACAAAGCTCTTTTGGGTCAGGGTGTGCTGACCGAGGACCTTACGGGTAGGAGCCACTTCGAGGCCCGGGGGTCGGGGCCCTGTGTAGCGCCGCACGAGAACGCATATCTGGTGTTGCACTACTGGTGTTTCCCATGTACATGTCTCTGGGCCCTTCCACTTACGTATTCTGGCCTTTGATATTCTAGTATCTATGAATAATAATCTATGAAAATCTGCCGCGGTGCCTGGTGTCCTGGACTAAACACACGATATGCAAAGACTTTTTGTGTAAACCATTCTTGGTTCATAATTTTAACCTACAGCTTACAATTTCAGATTGGCCTAATAAGGATAATTTGTATTATAATTATCAACATGAACATGTTCTTTCTTATAACACGTGTTTAATGTAAACATTTAGTAATGAAATAAGTGAAGTTAATGTCAAAAGTTTTACTCAATTTCGTCTTGTAGGGCAAAGTGGAATTCGGCAAAATCTTCCACAGGGTGAGTAGTGTTCGAGGTAATGACAATGTTAATAACGATGATGATAATGATAATAACTACTGTATTGGCTTTTTATTCTCTTCAGCAAATGCGTGTATGCGTGTTTAATGTAAACCCTGAAGTCATATTTGCTTAATATTCAATTTATCGCTGTTGTTGGCATTTGTCTTTTGAGTTGCAAGCTCTTTCGAGTTGTTTCCCCCTTTATTTGTTTTCATATAATATATTAAATTGGCCTATGCTTCTTTATTTTGCTGATAATAATGGTATAGTATTAATAAGATGAAGATGATGATCGAGATGATGAAGATATGATTGGAATACAGTGTTTCGTTTGTTTAATGATTCTTTGATATACCATTTTTATTTCTCTAAGTGACCCCTACATATCAGCTCTTCTGGAAGGGCGACCCTCTTAAAAAAACTCCTAAAGTAATAAATAATCATGCATAACTATCATCTCATACCATGAATATTATCCGAGCTATGGTATCATTTGAGCTTTCTCTGTTTTAATACGTTTAGGTTCTTTGTATTATTTTATGTACATGACGAAAAATGTTATAATATGATACGGTAATATATGAAATAGCCCTATGCTTCTTTATTTTTATCTTTATGTTTTGTAGGAGCAGGCGTGTGAATAATAAGCTAACGACAGTGCTGACAATAATGGTATAGTATTATTAAGATGAGGTTGATGATGGAGAGGATGACGACGATATGATTGGAATACAGTATTTCGTTTGTTTAATTATTCTTTGATGTACCATTTTTAGTTCTTTAAGTTCCCTACATATCAGCTCTTCTGGAAGGACGACACTTTAAAAACAAAAATCATGATTGTCATTTTATTCTAAATTTTTTTAACGGCCAAATAAATTATATCATACCAGTGGTGAATCCAGGAATTTGAAGTAGATGGAGGGTCTATTCCAACCCAGCCCCAAACATGTGGGGCTGAGGTAAGACATTTTATTATTTTGGCACCTTGAGATGGCAGGAATTGGCCATTTGAACATAAATAATTTTCGTTTTATCTCAATCTTCTTTTTTGTTTTTGACAAATTTAGTGGGGATGTTGGCTGACTCACCACAACCACCCCCCCCCCCCATTTAACCCGTCACCGGATATAATATGATATGTCCTAGAGTCATGTCAGAGACACATTATGCTGTTATGTATCAACAAATCTCTTTTGGGTCAGGTTGCTAGACCGAGTACCGTATGGGTAGGAACCTTTTCGGAGTTACCTGAGGTCGGGGGCACTGTGTGTCACCGCGTGAGAGCGCATACTGGGGTTGCACCACTAGTGGTTCCATGTACATGTCTCTGGGCCTGTCTACTTAGGTTTTCTGGTCTTGGATAGTCTAGTATCTATGAATAGTCAAGCGTCTTTTTTTTTTCTTTTTTTAAATTACTATTATTATTATTAATTTTTTTACTACTCAAATTAAAATACATCAGACACATGAAGCTTCACGCTTGAAGAAATGTTTTTGTGGAATGCAGGGTAGAGGGCAAGGGAGAAAAGTCCAGACAACGGAGGCGCTGGTAGAAGGATTTTGCTAAAGATGCTTCACTGTCTATCCAAAAATTGAAAAAAATCTCACAAAATTTAATTATAATTTTTAATAGCTCATTTAATGGATCAAAATAAACTCCCAATCAGAAATTAGAAAAAACAAATACCGGTAGTCTTTTTTACAGACTTTAAAAATCATCCTTAAATTGGTTACCCGTCAAATTAATGGACTGTAAAAGGATTAGAGGAAATGTATTATTTATTTGTCCATTTAATTAATAGGAAATTCTTTCTCATTAAATTTTTCTTACTGTACATAGCATCGTTTTCCTATCTTGTTTTAGCGCCCGAGAGATGAGATGAATAATATTGTATGGTACCAAAGCTGATCATTTGTTATTGGGTTAGTGTAATTTGTGTTAACACCAAAGAACTTGAATGGCAGGAGAATGAGCTGTTCCGCGTTTTTGCATTAAAACTGATGGAACATCCGCCCTTCTCCTGCGAGCGGGGTAACTTTTGACCATTTGACAGAGTTGAGAAGATACAATAAACAAACGAACCAGAGCGGCACCTTTAATATTGAAATAGAGCGCCGCCGCGTGGACGGGGTAAAATTGCTCTCCGTGTACCCACAATGCATTTC
>NW_022715802.1:7889-10410 GCF_011630105.1 Anneissia japonica
ATAAAACAATAAAAAAAAAAACAAAAAAAAAAAACAATCTAAGCTGCATAAAAATGATTCATATAATCTTCCTATAATAATTTTGTTTCGTTAAATGATATGCCAACCCAGTGTCATGCGATGTTAAGTCCACCAATCAAATGACAGAGAGCTATGACTGCGTTATAATGAACTAACTTATGAAAGGAAATGACTGACTATTTAATATTAAGTAATGTAGTTATAAAGAACTTTCTTAAAGTATAATATAGGCCAACTGATAGCGAATTTATTTCCCAAAGTAATCTAATAAATATTAATGATTTTTGGTTTTTTTTTTCTAATTTTAACAGTTGATTAATCAATGTGATCGGCTGAAAGAAAGAAGAACACTGCGCATGCTCAACAATCGTTCATCTTGTTTCATTACTTGGATTTCCTCATAATTCTTAATTATACTTATTAACTATTTAATTTATTATTTATGATTGATAATGATAACTATTTTTATTAAATTAATGGTATTAATCTATCGTATTAATTACACAATTCATAATAAATTATATTCTGCATAATAATATTATACGCTCTAGTAAATACAAATATCAGCGATTTCTAAACTATTCTGATTTTGAATGCATAAAATAGTACAATAGTTGATATACAATAGACGGGTTTCTATCTAATAAAGACTAATTACACGAAATACGTAGTTTCATGACTGTGTGTGTTATGTTTTAGCGTGATATGCATGTATTTAAATTATCATCTCAAATAATTAATTATTCAAAAAATCATCTAGTTACCAAATATGATACATTTCATTACGCTTTTGAAGTACCAGGACTATTGCCATTACCATTCTGTATAACCAATTTATTAATTTAAGATTTGATCGTCGTTACGTTACTGCATACGTAAGAATAAATTACGTGGTGTAACGCACATTGAAACTATATTTAATTGTTTATTAACCATGCTAATTTCAAAACAATTGTATTTTATACATTGGCGGATCTGATGGGGTCAGGACCCCTCCTGACCCCTCCCCATGACCCGTGAGCTGATTTTGTTTTCTTTCTTTTTGTTCCTATGCATGTAATGCAATAGGAACTATTGTAATCACTCTTCATTTTCCTTTGTTTTTTTATTGTGTGTAGTGTGCAGACATTTATGCAAATGCGCATGCGTCAAAGAAAAAGTTTTCCGACATTTTGTTTTACCTCGATGCGAGTTCGATGTGTCTGAAGTTTCTGCAGAGTTCGGGCAGGGCTCACGCTAACCGATCGGCAAGTCGGCATGGATGAAACTATTTTGGTTTTACGGCAAAAAAAAAATCAACTGCTGTGGCATAGGTATTTTGAAGAAGGCCTAAAATAAAACAAAAAGGATTTAATACTTGCTGAAATACATCGTTTTTTCATTTAGATCTCCATTTTTCACTAACGCCATGCGACGTTTTTTTCTGTTGTATGAGTAGTCATATGAAGGTACTATATCCACGACAGTTGGCTATGCAACAATGTACCCTTTGAATGCAAATTGAAGACAAGTGAAGATATAAAGGCAGCCGACTGTCGGGTACATAACGACTATCTAACTTTCCACAAAAACATGAGGCTTAAGCTAGGCCTAGTTCAGTACAGTAGTTACTGCGATGCAAGCGAGGGTGGTAGGTCATTCAGTCAGTGATATCGTGTTATCGTCTAATACATTTTAATAATGTGTGTAAAATGTGTCGCTTTCTTTGTTATGCGGTAGTAGTATACGTAGCAGAGTGACGGCAGCAAGAAAAGCCTAGCATAGGGCCTAGATAGTATACGTTCTTGATCATCGTAATGAAAACTTTGGATGACAGACGATTGGGCCCAACTGGTGTGGCCGATCGGACCCAAATAAATTGTAGTCCTAGTAGGCCACTGCCACCACCCGCACTCCTGATATCGTTCCAAACTACTGTAAAATGAAATTACTGTATGCCTACCTAGGCCCTATGCCTAGCAGGCCCGTAGTCAGGGGGGGTTTTTATGGTTCGGGCGAACCCCCCTTTTCTAGCGAACCCCCCTGTTTTCTAGCGAACCCCCTCAAATTTTTGAATGAATCCCACTCTGACGGAATGTCTGTTTTTAACTTACCCAGCATTAAATCAACATTTAGTACCTAATTCATTATTTGGTGACCCGTTTTTAAATTCTAGACTGCGATACAAGCCTTCATTCATAAAATATCTCAGCTTCAGAATTTCGGAGATTTAAATTGAACGCAACTCCGGCAAACCATGAATTTACGATGGCTTACATATAAGGATGGCAAACATCGATAAAAACCCGGCTCCCGTCTCAACTTTGACTGGCCTTTGCCTGAATGTTTGTTAGAAATGTACCAACCGGTAACGAAACCGGTCTCCGTCTACCTGGAGTAAATGGCGCCACTAAACGAAGCTAAAGTTTTGTGACTTAATCACCTTATTCTGGACTGTGTGGTTAGTAAATTTCATAGCCATACTGTCCACAGCGCACACTAACCTATTTGCTGATGGAGC
>NW_022715803.1:0-770 GCF_011630105.1 Anneissia japonica
GATTACCAAGTTCTGAAGAATATGCTTCCGGACACCGTGAGGTTGTGCAAGCAGTACAAGAGCCTTTCGGATATGAACTCCCTGCTGAAGGCTCAGTGCGAATCGTACAAGGAGGACTTCAAGCACGAGCGCCGCGATCGAGAGCTTATGGCATCCCGAAGCAAGGCGTCCAACGAACCGAAGATCAGGTCCATCATCAGGCAGCTCCAGCAGCTGCTGCGGAGAGGACACGACGACGTGGAGGTGGACGGTGCCGGGGGAGGCAACGACGAAGAAAGCAGCAGCGACGAAGAAGATCGCGGTGTGTGTGCTGCTCGTCCGACGAACGGCATTTTCGATCGGTCGATCCCTCCTCACTCGGTCGACGCGGAACTGCTCGCTGCGTGCGACAAGCTGCTGGCGCAGCACGGAGAGAATGTGTTTTGAAAAACCAATAAAAGAGGAAACAAAAACAAAATTGTTATTAGTTTCGAATTTTTTTCTTCTCTATCTAACTTCTATCTGTGTCAAACGAATAAGAAAATAACTATGGACCTGTACGACTTCTCGGGCCACTTAATGGACGGTGCTTTCGGAAGCGTTTACTCGGCGATCAGAAGAGCCGACGGACTGCCGGTCGCCGTGAAGGTAGTGAGAAACTCCTCGGCGTCCTACCTGACGAACGAATCGGGCGAAACCATATTGGCGGAGGCGCACTTCCTACGTGTGGTCTCAGGGATCGAGGGTTGCATCGGATTTGTGGACGTGCACCAGGTCCGAGATTGCCATTT
>NW_022715804.1:0-778 GCF_011630105.1 Anneissia japonica
GACAAAGAAGGCCTTACAGTACAAGTTCAGAATAATACAAAAAATATGAAATAACAATAGGTTTTTTTTTCTTAATTTAAGTTAAAATTTGTTTTAAACATTTTATAAATGTGCTACTTTCATCGCATTAGATTTGAAACCGAAAATAATAATAATAATAACATCAAGAATAATTTATAAATTAATATACTGAATGTAAAAGATACAAATATGTATAATTCAGTAGGATACCAAGTGGTCCACTGATTTATATTTAGTTAATATAAGATCTTTGAAACTGTATGCTGTCGCCCAGCATCAGGAATTGATGAACAGGTGCCATAATGATAATGAATGAAAATAAGATCATGCAGACTCCAAAAAGACTAAGAGCAGCCATAGTGATTCAATATTTCGTTTATTCAAACATCAGGAATGAAGATAATTTTGTCAATTATGGACCATATACCAGAATTGAAGTAACCATTCTAATCATCATCATCAATATTGTCAATATCAAATTTACATACAGTATTACAAGTCTCCCTGCAATTAAAGACCATTTTTGGGACCAAGGTTTTCATGGTCTTCAGCAGCTTTGGTTTTGAATTAGAAAAAATATTTAAAAATAAAGAAAATGGATGCGGTATGATTAAATGATTTACAAAATAATTATGGTAGTGTTGGGTGCCATAGGACACGATGCTGTAAAGAAGAAGGAGTAGGATTAGTTTTTGCTGCGAAGCAGCCAATTCATATTCTTGACAGCAATTTGACCTCTGAAAGGTCATTGTTTGTC
>NW_022715805.1:0-1530 GCF_011630105.1 Anneissia japonica
GTAGCTTTAGATTAATATTAAATCGAGAAAGAAATTCATTTATTTACTTCCTTGTTTTATATAATACTGTATGCAATTACTGATTATCACTGGTAGTGTAGTACTAGGCCAACTAAGAATATAAAACTAAGGAAATATATTAAGGAAAACTAAAGGAATATGAGATGTTTTCAGTTGTTAAGTACAACTGTTTTACATTCTTTACCATTTTTTAAACTTTAATTTTAACCCCCCCTGAAGAAATGGATGAGTCTTTAAGATGTACTACTGTATAGAACATTGATACACAATGTCTTTAGTATTGTTCCTGCTTTAGAATTTATAGCCCATTTTATAGTCCCAGTACTTCCTGGTTTAACATATTCAATACAATATTTTTCAGTTTGTGTAAAGTGGCAGGTGTAAAATGCGTATTATACCTGAATCAAATGAAATTTAATCAGCTTTATACTTAATAACTTGGTTATAATATTTTTGGAGTAAATCTACAGTACTGTACTTTGATTTGGAATTTTTCTTTGAATTAATTAATGTACGGACACCACCACAATGACTCTACCACGACCAGAAACTGGAACTTACGAAATTTTGTATGAATGTCCTACAGATGAGCAAGGATTGGTGCCATTGGTAAGCATCTGTGCTTTAAGTACTAGGTCTGTTGGTCACTTAAGTTGCTCAATGCTAGTGCAATTCTTGCTCTAGTACATACTTAATCTGCCATATAGCAAACAGCCTTTAGCCTGCTGCAGCTGTATTGGCCAGTCTGCTAAAACTCAGTTTGCTGAATGCCAAATTGTCTTCTTCTGCCAAACCCAGTTAATGAATGCCACATTATTGACTCTTATTTTGCTGATATCCCCAATTTGCCAAATGCCGTTTCACTATACAGTATACCAAAATCCCATAGATTAGTGAAGTAGTGGTATCTGGACCGACTACATTAGGCATCTGGGCTGACTAGACTGTATTGTAGCTTAGGCTAATTTCTTTTGAAAGAGGAGACATGACCATTAAAAACACTAGAGAATTAGGATTGATAGCTACAGTATCACTACTCCACTCAGGATTAACATGAATTTGGATGACTGCCTTCGGCACAATGGGAGTTGGCAACAATGGTGGCGCCAGCAAGTGGGGGGGGGAGACAAGGGGACATATGTCCCTCCTCGTACAGGCCTGGACCCCCCCCCCTGTCGTCCGGCGCACGACTAGGTCGCCTGGCGTACGACTAGGTCGCCTGGCGTACGACTAGGTCGTCTGATCAAAAAGAAAAAAATAATAATTTACGTTAATAATTAACGTTATTTTGACTGCCAATCTCTAATATTGTGGTCTAAAAGCACATTTTGGTCCATACTAAGCCATAGAAACTCTCCCCGTGCACCCTACAAGGAGTTTTAATCCAAGGCTTTGTTGGCCCTTGTTTTGGACCCCTCCGTCGGACAAGTCCGACCCCTGGTCAGCAAATTTTTGGCACCACCGCTGGTTGGCAATGTGGTATTCAACAAATTGGGATCTACCTGTAGG
>NW_022715806.1:0-582 GCF_011630105.1 Anneissia japonica
AATATATACAAAAGTAATTACAATAATTGACATTATATATACTTTCTTTTTTAAGTTTACACAAATATTTTTAATTTTTTCAAGTACAATAATTTATCAACATGAATAAAAAATATCTGCAATAATAGATAAGTGAAAAAGTATTACCAAACATATCCATTCAGCACAGTTTTAAATTTATCAATAATTATTCCCTTATCATACTATTCTATAGTCTTTAGTTGATGTTTCATTTACAATTTTCTTGATTTGGGCTTCTTGGTTACCCGATTAGAGTTGGATGTAGTGTTTTCCCTGGGCCAATGTCTTTAATAGATGTGTATAAGAGACAGACTATGAGATGAATGTTGATGATAGTGACTACGGTATTGCAAATAGTTTTACTCGAGTATATTTTATACCAATATTTTTTAGGGTTATCAGATACAAAACAAGAAATAAATTTATCGTCTTTGGGTCTATCTCTTTTTGGTCAGTGCTCTCTAAATAATCTCCGGTAGGAGGTTGACTATCTACCGGATTTTCGTATTAAATACATCGGTTTGTTCTTCAATTTAATTTTTGTTATAATTTTAAATAAAT
>NW_022715807.1:0-1386 GCF_011630105.1 Anneissia japonica
CACGATGTATTATTATGTCCTTTATTCTAACACTGTATTTACTTTCCTTTGATGATTATTATATAATTTAACAGTGTTAACAGCTATCTTGATTTATATTATTTGCAACTATTTGTTTCTAGCCGTATTTATTGTGTAATAGAGTGTACCTGGTGGTATTTGAATCTGTTCAACCATGAAGCCTCCGTGGTCTAATGTTATTTTTCGTTTTGACTACGCGGCCAGTCTACTACGAACTAATGGAGCGTGACGGCAACGCCAAGACACTGTTCGCGTAGTAGACCAAGAGCTGTTTTCGTTTTTTTAAGGCGATCACGACGACGCAGCACACACGTAGGCCTACGGAGGGGAGTTAGTCGACCATGGTTTTATTACCAGAGAACAATGTTCCCTTGTTTTATATTTGAAAAAGGAAATGTGAAAAAAAAAACTTTAGCCAAATACTGTATACAAAATAAAAAGTTTCCAATAAACACTGAGTGATGTTTCGCTGTTGGCTAGGATCTAGGCCTATCTAGGCTAGGCCAGCCTAGCCTAGGCCCTAGGTGTCAAAAGAGTCGTTACCGGGAGAAGAGGGGTGTCAGGCCTGCTCAGGCAATTTGCCAAATGCAACGATGATGTACAAATAAATAACAATTTTAAACAGAGGTATTTTAATTTATATAGCAAGGCATGATCCACGATATCAAGGGCGGATGCCCTAGCTAGCGGCACCAGATAATGTGTTTTCTCCTACCCGAAATCCACCCTGACAAGGCTAGGCTAGCCATAGGCCTAGGCTCTTTTTTCATTATCCCCTGATTTACCTAAATTTATGTTGTGACTATTCATTCCTCATTTATTGCATGTGTATAAATAGGCCTTTATATAAAACATTTAATTACTCACTTGTTTTAATAATTAATTTATTATAAACGAACAATGCTCGATCACGGATGCGATGAAAATTGAAACCCCCAACAAAAAAGTTACCAGCAGTTTGCTAGACAATCCGGTGATCTGATTGGTCAATATTAGGGTAGTCGCCACTACGCCAAATTCAGAAATTGGGGTTGTCGCGGAAGCTGTCACAACGCCGATTTAGCCAGTAAGGTTTGTGAGCATGCGCAGATGTCTGTTACGCTCTATTAGTTCGTAGTAGACTGGCCGCGTAGTCAAAACGAAAAATACATTATGACGCTCGCCTTGACAGCGAGAGGTCACAGGTTCGAGTCCCGCCAGAGGAATTTTATTACACAATTTCTTTATTCATTTATTTACAGGACTACATTCGTTGAGAGCTATGCTACACGATGTATTATTATGTCCTTTATTCTAACATTGTATTTACCTTCCTTTGATGATTATTATATAATTTAACAGTGTTAACGGCTATCTTGATTTATA
>NW_022715808.1:0-774 GCF_011630105.1 Anneissia japonica
TGTTGTGATGTAATACAAATATATATAACTAAATGGCCGTATTCGACTGGTCATTCTTCGTTAAAACCATGCCCACCTGCACAGTGGTGCCATGGAGGAAGAAAATTTTCTTCCTCCATGGTGGTGGACAGTGGTAGAATCCTACTTCACAAAGACGACCAGTCGAATAGAAAACTGGTAAATACTTGACAAACCGTGGCTGCATAGTTACCGCGATACACAATCAAGGCTGCTTCTTCGGATTGTGGCAGTATGGGTTTTTCGTATAAAAAACTGCTTTCATCAATTTTTTTTTTATTCTGTTAGCCTACAATTATTTTTTGACTTCAATGTGGGTAATATTGTAATGAAATTTAATCTAAATTATATTAACGCAATGATGTTGCTAAACTGACCAATCGGCCATATTTTTTTGGTCATGTGCACAACTTAACGCATTCTGGTTACGTTAATTTTCGTTGTCTACGAAATCTATTTTATGAACCAGTCGAATGAAAATAATACTTAACGAAATTTTATACTCAAAGAAATGAACCAGTTGAATAAGCTCAATCCTTTCCGAGACACTAGCGCTCATAGGGCTGTAGCTTATCCCCAGTTTCTGTAGTGTGAAGCGGATGAGAGTTGTACTCCCCCTGAACGGGACACTAGTCCGTCGCATATGTTAGTCCCCAGCAGTTTGCTGGTACCCATTGATACAGCTGGGTGATCTGAAGCGATGTAGCTAAAGTGCCTTGCCCAAGGACACAAGCGAATCTGCACAGCGGAGACTCG
>NW_022715809.1:0-954 GCF_011630105.1 Anneissia japonica
GGATGCCCCATAGAGATATAAGAATACTAGAGCGCTAACTGCAATGTATCCGATGTTCGAAATACGCAGAGCTGTGTGTGTACCATCCAAGATGGCTGCCATAGATTCAGCCAATCAAATTTCGCCTAAGCACTATCATTTTCAATGGCGCCCTCAATTTACACAGAAAGTTCAGTACAGCTAGTTACCCGTATGTTTGAAACTCGAGCGTTGCGGTGTATGGGTGTAATGTACACAATTTTAATTTTCGTATTATTTTTTAATAAGATGCTCTACTTGGCCTCTTTTTGGCTACGATAGTTTAATAATTTGTTATTATCAATACTAATTATCATTGATGAAATAAGAGTCAGTCAGAGGGCTTATTTATGGTAACAATATGTATAGTAAGCCTGAAGGTGGCGTTTTCCTACGGCAGCCATCTTGGATGGTACACATATACAACTCTGCATTGCTTCGCCATCTTGTCAGCAGTCTAGTTGTTTAATAGCTCCATGGGATGCCCACATCATTATGACACTGTAAAATCAATACAGCTCTATCCTTTTGGCAGGTTAGTGAAATGGTGTGATAAGCTATGCTTTCTTGCTGTATTTTTTTTTTTTTTTTTTAGGTGGTAGAGTGGGTTTTGATGGGATTGGGTTATTTTTTGGCTAGTGTTATTGCCTCTGTGTGTACAGGGTGTTGTTATTCCTGCTGTGAAGTACATTGGATTTCCACCAAAAACAGATTTACTATCTTTTCATGATAATCTTTGAAAAAATTCTTTTATTAAATAATTTACAAACAATTTGATATGACTTCGAATTCAAAGTTGCATAAAACATTTGAAACTAAATTCTATAAAAGAAGTAATGATTCAATCAATATCAAATATTTACTATTTTTAGCACTAAGCAGAATTAAATTTTTCAAGACGGTCCCTCACAAGATGCAGATAAGGGATTACCATAT
>NW_022715810.1:0-827 GCF_011630105.1 Anneissia japonica
AGTGCGCCCTCTGTAAAGAGGTTGCACATAGTCACGTCCAGAGCATACTTGAATTGCAAAGTTTACCTGAGAATAGGTTCAATTTCGTTGATTGTTTTGTTGATTTGAGAGACCAGAATGTAAGTAATTATATGATGTTAATGCTAATAATATAGAGAATAATATTATGGATGATTGGAATAGGCCTTGTGTATAAGAGAATTTAGTTGGAATTTACAATTTGCATGAGAAGGAGTAGGCCTAGCGTAAAACATGAGATGCGGAGACAAAACGCCGATAGGCAGGATATAGGCCTGTGTGTAATAAATGGCAGTATATTAATTGACGTGATAACTGTCAGAGATGATTTATTCTTATTGTTATTGTTTGGGAAGTTGGAGTTAATGTCCAAGTACTGTTGAAAATATTAGATTTGATATGAATGACTCCAGATAGATGTAGAAATGGTTGTCATTATTATAGGAAATGTTTAGATTTGTACTGTAACGTAATACTTAGCTACGATCTATCGCGAGTGTAAAATGGCTAGCAGAGGCTCTGTTGGTAACGGGTACTTGTTGCTAGGCCGTCACGCTTGACTGGACATGTCAATTAATTTGAGTAGGCGTTAACCTTATAGTATTTCCCGATTGATGTGAGTTAATATTGTCTTTCTTATTATTTGTTTGCAGTTTTCTAACGTCGTTTGAAATAAACGTCATTATAATTTTTAAAAAAAATAAAAAAAAGAGTGAGCCTGAGTATTTGAGTATCGACGAAACAGCTAATACAGTTGAATATCTATGATAGCTTTTGCATGCTTCGTCCAACTCAAATCTCTATACTGT
>NW_022715811.1:0-1169 GCF_011630105.1 Anneissia japonica
AATAATGATTGCTACACCTATAGTACACTGTGTGTGCCAGTCAACCGATAAAAACTGTATAACTAGAAACACCAGGCCTATATGCAGAATTTATATTACAGTATGAGTATTATTTTTGTTATTACACTACAGTATTACCGTATTATTATTATTATTTAAAAACTCCTGGGCCTATGATTAGCAATATTACAGTAACAACCAATTATTTTTGTTATTATTATTATTATCGTATTATTATTATTATTACTATTATTTTTATTATTATTAATATTATTATTATTATCATATTTATACAAATTATTATTTTTTTTAATTTTTTTATTATTAATAAAACTCCTGGGCTTATGATTACTAGCAAAATTAACAACCACTAGGCTCACAGACAGTACACAGGCCTACCTAGGCTAGGCCTAGAAGGATATATTAGTACATTCCAATACATTATAAAGTAATGACAAAACAAGTTTCAGTTTCAGTTGACCAAAAGATGGTCAAAACAAGAAAAACACATGGGCTAGGCTTAGGCCCCAGGCCTAGGACCGAGCCTAGACACAATATATGCAACACCGCTATATACACAAACCCCCGCAATACACGGATGTGGCTGTGTACAGTAGGCCTAGCATTTCACACGAAGCTTAGCAAATCTACGCATAGGCCCTAGGCCAGAATAAGGCATTCACACCCTACCTACGCTAATAGATAGGCCCCTAGTTCATTTTTTTCACTATCACCTCTTGATATCTCACCTGCCACAACACTTACGAATAACTCAGTTATCAACTGTTACTCAAGAATTTTGATGAGTAATAGATTTTACAAAGATATAGAAAAACAAAATTTTACTTACTTTTTAGTTGCGTTTAATTGAAGAAATTAAACGACGCAGGTCTGAGATTTGCCACAACTTCGATTAAATGCCCGCCTCAAAATTCCACGTGAACAACTGTCAACAACATCTTGCAACCTTCTTCCGGTACACTTTTTCATGAATATTCATGATTTTGCCTTATTTTCTTCTCTAATTGTGTTTTCATTGGCTGTTTTTATACAGTCATTTTATGCAAGATAGATTTTGTCTATCACACGTGAGTTTACATATTGTTTGTTGACGTTCCGCAACTCCTCAACGCGTTATTAAACGGTGGGGGCGCTTTAGTTAATTCGTA
>NW_022715812.1:0-521 GCF_011630105.1 Anneissia japonica
TGTGTATGTATCTAACTTTGAAAAGCAGTAAAATTTAGCAGAGGGTAAAGTTACCCTTCCTCAAACTTAATGCACTAGGAAACATGGTAAAGTTATATAAAAAAATACATAATTAACAATACCATAATACTGTACCACTAAGATATTTCGTAGTCTGAAATGCACATGCCCATATCAAGGCCAATCAATATCAAGAAACATTCACCACATACACACAGCATAGGGTTATATCGATTGACGTTGCATGTACAGTTTAGACTATGAAAAGGTGTCAGAGGCGGATCCAGAGATGTCCAAAAAGGGGGGACCAAAAGGGGGTCCGAAAGTTTGGCCGATCGAGACTAAACTCTCCTAGGGAGTCCGGGGGCATGCCCCCGCGAAATTTTTGTGTTCTAGACGCCTGAAAATAACATTTGAGATGTTCTGGGCTACCATTTTTTTTTCTTTTTCTTTCTTTTTTTCTTCTTTTTTTTACCTCCCAAATAAGGGGATGGGGCTAGGGCCTGGCCGCCCGCTACCCC
>NW_022715813.1:0-1828 GCF_011630105.1 Anneissia japonica
GTGCTAATCACCTTCGCTATGTTTCACGAGTTCCTTACGTCACATAAATAAATCTCCTCTGTTAATCTGTACCTTGGGGAGTAGAGGCTACAGCCCCACGCCAGGGAGGCTGGCCTACACCCCACTTCCCCGGTCAAGGAAAATATGTTTTTGTGTATTATCTATATATTAGTACACTCTAAAATCGATTAAGTCTTTGAAACCCCTAAATTGTCATATTTTTACGAATTTCTCCCCTGGACCAATTTCGAAAAATTTTGAGTGACGTACCGTACCGTATATAGGCCAGGGTATCAGAAATCAGTATTTTTGCTACATTACAATATTATAACTAGGCTATTTTTTTATATATTTCTAGTGGTAACAAAGCACTCACAGTAATTCTACATTGTATGTGCAGTTTTTACACTTGTGCGATTCGATGACGATTTAACGTGTATACAAAAACAAAATATTTTGACAAATCAATTCAAATGACGTCATAATCATGGGGGAACGATAAAACCGTAGTAGTAACAACGATATTATTGTTTTCCATATAACGTCATTTAAATTAATTTGTCAAAATATTTTGTTATCGTATACACGATAAATCGTTATCGAATTGTCCTGTGTAAAAACTACTCTTATTTCTTTTATTTTCTACATGAACAATTGTTTGTTATCTTTTAATCGTTATCGTTGCAAGTATAAACAGGCCTTTATAAAGTGCAATAGTAAATACATATCAGTAGGAAAGCCACTGGAAAAATCATGTCGAATTTCGCCTAGGAGAGGGCGTCCTATTTTTCGAAATTAGTTCAAATTTTCAGAATTTGATGGTGTTTGAAAAAACGTTAATTCATCAAGTAACTTACTTTACAAAACAAACATATTAGTGAAATAAGTTTATAAATAGTTTAACAATATAGTGAAATATTTTTGGTGTATTTGGACCGAAACCATAAAGAGTAATTTAATAGACAATTCGTGGTACACAATTTTTACGAGTTTGTGCTTTAGTAATTCGCGAATTTAAAATACCAAAAAATTTTGAACAGTAAAGCATTTAAAATCCCTGCTGTAAAAATTTATAATCTATAATTTAAAATATTAAGATGAAAAATCGAGCCCCGGGGACGCAAATCCGACTCTGGGAACTAAGGGTGTCTCCATTTCGTTGCACTCGAAGACTAGCGTGAACTCCATTTTGTAAATATCGGCGATCGTAATCGGGAAGATCGTAATATACAGAACATTTCGAAGACCGTGTGCTACACAAATAATTAATTTGTATGAAATAAATATATACCCTTAGATTAAATATTATTAAGTATGTAATCTTCTAACTCAGTAATTTATAGACAATATTACAGTTTGTCTCTATTTGATTCGTATGCGAGGCTGAGGCCTAAGCCTTAGCATATTAGCGTACCCGTAAATATGCGGCGACGATTTTCCTTTTTGAAAATGGCTCCATTCCTTCCGAAATCAGTATCTTGTTGGCTAAATGACCAGTGTACATCATGCTTCACAGATTCACCCTGGCATTCACAATTTCACTCAATATATGCGATTTTCAGGACATAAAACAACATTTTTATAACAATACTTAGTAATAAATACTGTAATACTTTATTACATAGTAGTACACATTCACATGTATACTAACTAGCCTATCTCTTTTAAATTATTATGGAATATAAATATACATGGTGGTACTGCATTTGATTATGATATCCTTCAGAACATTTATTTCAATAACTATGGTAAGCCTACATTCAAAGACTGACATAAATACTTGATACAGTGCAGGAAACAAGAGTACTGAGGTAGACAACATTTCATT
>NW_022715814.1:0-900 GCF_011630105.1 Anneissia japonica
GAATTGGCCTTCGCTCGAAGTGGCATCCGCTCGAATTCGCTCGAATTGGCCTTCGCTCGAAGTGGCATCCGCTCGAATTGACTGGTTCCCAGGCTGGGACATGAAAGATTGTTGCTTGTTGTCATTTCGCAATTCGCGACGTTATCAACGAATACAATACATTTAATCCCGTAACATGATTGGTCTATTTATTCTAATTTGCATAATGAATTTTTCCAACAATTTTGTCTATTTAAAAAAAAGTGTGTAAGTTATGGAGATGGTAAAAATCATAAATCGATTATAAATTTAATTATACATTTTTAGACAAAAAATAAACCCTCTTGGCCCACGGCCCATTTTTTTTTGACACCATGAGTATGCGTAATATTAACCTGCAGTGTATATATACGAAGAATTTTTTCTAGTAAGGTAAGAGTTGACTAACTGGTACTTGGTGTGGTACTTGGTTTATCGCATTTATGGTTTAGGGGCCGCGGTTTACCTCCCTCCGTTTAATCATGCTGGATCAGGAGTAGTAAACTCGGCGATCGTGGGTTCGATTCCCACACGGGGCAAATTTTTTATTTTTTTATCTTTTTATATAATTTTTGAAGGTCGTGGGTTCGATTCCCATACGAGCCAGTTTAAAAAAAAAAAAATTTTAAGGCAGTTTAGTTGATGGTGAATAATGATAGCAAAACTTGAGGTTGTGTGCTCGATTCCCACACGAACAATTTTTTTATTTATTTTTTTTTTTTTTTTAAGGTTGAGGGTGGATAATGAATAGCAAACCTAGTGGATGTGTGTTCAATTCCCACACGAACCATTTTTTTTTTTAAGGCAGTTTAGTTGATGGTGGATGATGAATAGTAAACCTAGAGGTTGTGTGTTCGATTCCCACACGAACCATTTTTTTTT
>NW_022715815.1:0-675 GCF_011630105.1 Anneissia japonica
CTTTTAACGTGTTTGAATTATCAATTTAACCAAAAACAGTATTATAATTCACAGCAAGTAAAAGCAAAATAAATTTAAACTTCAAATTTAATTATTCATCAATCAACCCACCGAATAAACAAATTAGATATGAATAAAATATAAAGTAATGAAAAGGACAGCAAAAATACATCAGTTTGTCCTAAATAAGAAATAACAATATTAGAATGGTTAAAATGCAAAGACAGTGAAAAATAGTGGTGGAAACTTCTATAAGCTAAGAAAGACATATCTAATTATCAAATACTTACGACAAAAATGAGGTGTTCTCCAAGCAATAATTATGCCATACTCATTGCACTGTTGGGCATATGCTGATACTGCAGTACATAGGCACTCACAGTCTCCACCGTAGTTGCATGCACAGGCGTCAGACACACACGATGTATAATAAGGCTTAACAGGCACACGACTATGACATGATTCAAACACTTCTCCTAGTAGTATTTGACACTTACTCTCTGCCCAGAATTTTCGTTTAGGGTATTCTGCACAAGCATCCATTGGTTCCACAGCATCGGGGCAATAAGGGAGAGCCTAATGATAAACACACTTGCTTAGTCATTTACAAACCAAACATTGCCTATAATAGAATGGAACTTTCCTCTAAATATTGTTATTCAGGTAATTATATTA
>NW_022715816.1:0-1034 GCF_011630105.1 Anneissia japonica
TATATGGACCCATAGGCCTATAAATAAATAAAATCAGACATGGCAAAATCATATGCTACTTTCCTGAGGCAAACACACTTTGGAATACATTTTTTGCCATCAACCACATACAGTATTTGTTTATTGAAATGGCAGACATCAGACGACAAACCATATACGGTACTTAAATAAAGTATTATTTCCGTATACTGTATATATTGTTTTCATTAGTTTCCTATTGTAATGTTCTATCCGCCCGATTTTTAAAAAAATACACAAAATATATAAAACCTGGAAAAACCACGAGCATCATCATAATGTATAGGCTTATATATCATGATATTATAGACGTAAACTCTTAAACCGATACATTTTATTATAAATATATATATTATATATATATTATATATACATATATATATACACATACACGCACACACACATATATATATATATATATATAACAAAAATAATGATGAAAAGTAGAACAATATAGGCCTATATATATCTATATATATATATATATAGGCCTACAATTACAAATGCTTATAAATACATATAACATATTATATTTACTTCGCCATGCAAACCTTCAAAAAATACTTTAATCTAATCATTATTCATTTCTTTTATATATATATATATATATATATATATATTATATAAATCATCAAAGGTACATATACAGCACCCTTTGATGATTTATATTATATTTATTCAACAGTGTTAACGGCTAACTCTATTCAATATCATATATATATATATATATGTATATATAATATATATATATATATAGGGCATATATGTCCTATATATGGACATATAGGCCTATAAATAATTAAAATCAGACATGATTTCCTTGTAATGTTCTTAGACCCACAACATATTATTAATACAATTACAAAATAATACAGCCAAATAATTATATAGAGGTTATTCTATAGGATAGATAGGCCTAGAGTTCTTCAAGCTTCAATATTTTGGTATGTTTCACGATTGTGTCAATAACAGGTGTAACCAGCAAAACGTATTTAATACCTAAATATTTTACTCCA
>NW_022715817.1:0-1200 GCF_011630105.1 Anneissia japonica
AGATACACCACTGAGGCCAGGATAGGAGGTTTCTGGTAGATGAAAATGATTTTGGTGGCGATGTCGTTATTAGTAATTAGTGTATGAAGATTATTGATGATAATGATGGCGGTGGTAGTAATGATGATGATGATGATGATGATGATGATGATGATGCTTATGATGATAAATGCTATACAATGTTACATATAGGCCTATAGGCTGATACGAAGTTACAAATATCCTCATCAAATTTATCGGTACGCGTTCACGTACGAAAACGAAACCGACACATTGGTATTTTACAATATTAATAACGGACTGAAAGAGTGAATACAATAGACGTGCACTCAGAAACGGCCGTTGTATGCCGTCGTTTGCTCGTTCTTTGGAAATAGACAGGTGGCTTTAGATTGCTTTCCATCTATTTAAAGACGAATCTTGGCAAAAGGCTGCCTCCCAATATCAGCTTGATGTCTCGATTTAATTTCAGCATGATGTATGCATTGTGTGTTCAATTGTCACATTTTACGCATGCGTTAACAGTGCTTTGGAGTACGGCAACTATATTAATTTATGCATTCGGAATTATTATTTCACTTTAAATCTGGATTAGGTCTATAATACAGTTGGTGGCCGATCAATGGTTTTTGCAATCTTGAAAGTATGGCTTTATCGCATTTTGCGTCTACGCCAAACATTTTTGCAAGAAGGGTGATTTCACACAAATAACCTTTTGCTTGATTTATTTTATTTACTTATCAAACAATGAAACGGTGTAATTACAATAAAGATGTAATACCGTATAGTTACTAGCAATACGGACTATTAATTACTCTCCCTAAACCATGATTATTATTGCCACTTGATATGATAGTAAGATGGATAAGCAGAGACGCTAAAATAACTAAGCCCTAAAATATCCGATGTTTCTTAATGGAAGTTGAAAAGTAAGTAGGCCTATTCTATTCTTTTAGATAAACTCCCAGTTTTAGGCGGGGTTTAACCTATTGCCTCAATTGCCTTTTTAAGGTTATTAACACCAGTTATGCTGAAAAGATACAATTATACATACTTAATGTGTATGCAGATTAGGGATTTATACCGCGTTTTTTGCCAAGGGTCTAGACTGGTGGTGTAACAAAAGCTACTGTTCTTTTCTCTATGCTTAAATTTAGGGTTTTTCAGATTTCACCTCACACTTATCTTGAATCGATCGTT
>NW_022715818.1:0-1086 GCF_011630105.1 Anneissia japonica
ATTATTATTATTATTATTATTATTATTATTTTTATTATTATTATTATTATTATTATTATTATTATGATTATTATTATTATTATTATTATTAATTATTATTATGTTACTAAAACCAACCTGTAGGCCTACCTTAAGGGGAACTTAGACAATGGAAGAATCAGAGAACAATTAAAAAATCGACGTAAAGGGAAATAACACAAAAGAATTTTCCAACTGGGCTAGTCATTATTTATAGGCCTAGTAAATAGTATGGTTCTTCATTTCAAGGATTAGGTCAAGGTAATTAATGCTGAATAATAATAATAATAATAATAATAATAATAATAAGAATAATAATAATAATAATAATAATAATAATAATAATAATAATAATAATAATAATAATTATTATTATTATTATTATTATTATTATTTAACATTAATTATATTCAAGGATAGTTTGGCCAAGTTAATAACGCCGCCGAATGGTACGGTATATTTTAATTATTTAATAATATTACTCTTATGCACTCTATTTTTAATTTCATGCTTTAATTTTTTCCCTTTTTTTTAAAATTTCAATCAACGTCTGTATGAAAAGCGTGACTGTTGGTGTCAGCCTAGGACCCTAAGCCTATACTAGGTATGTCTTAACATAGCCTGTAGTTAGGCCCATAGTTTATCCTCTTTCTCTCTAGCCTTTGGTATTACTGTACCTATCAACACTTTATAAAAAGGGGTACTAGATGTTGTTGTTGTATATATTATACTAACATTTAATAAACATCCAAGAAGGTCACAGTTAGTTACAGTACATCCCATAAATCCGTAAGATATCATAGGCCAAAGAGCAATAATAGAAAAACTCGAGCTTCACGACATTGCAAAGTGTCTGCTCTTGTTCCTCGTATCGAACGTAGTCGAGTCAATCCGAGATGGCCCGAGTGAAGTTTCATGCAAATGTTTCGTACGGAAAAAATCGCATCCAGTACGCTACTTACTCTAAGAAGAACCCTGTACGTGACATGTGGTACAGCTTGCGTTGATATCCACTGTGGTACCAAGAGGAATCCAATTATTAGTTATTAGTTAATACACATTAATAAC
>NW_022715819.1:0-5940 GCF_011630105.1 Anneissia japonica
AAATCATAAATGCATTCTTAAACACTGACTTAAGTTTAACTGCTTCTTATCAAAATTCTGATCAAAATGTTAAGAAGTACAAAAATACAAAAATATTAACACTGGTTTAACATATAGATTAAGAAATTCATCAATAATTTTTGTGCAAAAAAAAAAAAGAATGTATTTGTTGTCTTTCTAAGTTGTATAATGGCATTTTCAGTTCAAATCGATTACATTAAACTTGATTCTTTAAACATCTGTAGTGTACTAAAAACAATTTTTAATGTATTGGAAATAAATGCTGCGGATAGCAGCGCATTCATTCAGCACCTACCCCTTGCACACGTAGACAAGCTTCAATTGCGCTGAGCAGGAAAAACAGGAATCCTACGCCAATTACACGATGCAACTGGGGTCCAAGACGAGGTCTACATGCAATGGAATTATAAGTATAACATAATAATTATTGTTGTTTAAGTCAATTGTGACATCATCACTTTCTCATGTATGTAATTTTGCTATCCTATCCTAACTATGAGCAGGAACTAATTTGATATATGAATTTGCAGAAGATGGGTTAGTTTCTGGAAGGTTTTTTTCTTTTTTGAGGCAGTGAAAGGGGCTGTCTCAATTTCTGATAAACTCCAGCAAGTTGCAGGAGACTTGGAAACTCTGAGACTGACTTATAAATAATTATTCATTGTCAATTTATTTCGCACACTATTGAAAAATAGAAGCCTTTGTTCATTATTTTCAGAAAATAATGGATGCTTTGGCTTCTACTGAACTTTCTATAGTGTTCTCAGAACTTGACTATAATTGCATAATACAGACAGGTATGTGGCTCCTTCATATTGTATTATTAAAAGACAGCCATCGAAAACCAGTGGTGCATCTAGAAGTCTTGAAATGGGGGACAGATGGGGGAGCAAAGGTAAAGTGAGGGGCTCGATGATCAGTTGAGGTGTGCTAATTCGCAAAATAAGGTGATTTTTAACTACTTGACCAAGATTTTTGGGTGGCGTCTGGGGGGGGGGTGTGTGAGTAATTCTTTTGTGGGGGAGGGAATCTTCGATCTATTATCTAAGCTACTGTAACATCTATGTCGAGACCCAACCCCAAGACCACCCCAAATTTTCAGGATGAAAATTCCCCGATGAGGGGTCCAACCTCCCCGATAAGGGGAGCCACACCCCCACCTCCCTCCTCCGTTGAGAAATTTAATTTGTCTGGATTTTTTTATAATAAAATTATATATAATATATAATAAAATTTAAAGAATAAAATTTTGTTTTATGGGATTCTTTATTTAAAAAAATAAACCATGCAAGTTAAGAGTAGTCCTGTCGGGGGTACTAACCCTCTGTCGGGGGAAGAGCAGGTGCTGCCACTGCAACCCATACAATCGATTGCTTTGTGAATTATGTCATGCAACTGGTTTAGAAACCAGTTTAGTAAAGCTCCCATATAGAACAAAATGGACACCATTCCTTATGAGAGTCACTGTTATCAAGATAACTAGGCTTATCAGTACCGTACGCCAGTACAGCGGCAAGCAGATTACGGTACCAAATATTGTCTCATCTGTCTGTAGCAAAATGGAACATCCCAATAAATAATCCTGACGCATCACTGAAGACAGGTAATTACAGTATTAATCAACACGCATGGTTCACAGGTATATGCATTGACTTATTTTGAGAGTTACTAATTCAATCCTTGAATTTAATTTTGAATACAGTATCAGCTCTAAAATGTACTGTTTGTTAAAGTATCTGTAATTTCTAGAATCGGGAGTGGAATGGCCGATGTTGAAAGACATTTAAAGGTATGTTGACGTTTTTTGACAAATGGTGTATACAGAGATAGCAATTCAAATATTATATTTTAACCATTATTACCTTGAACCAAAGTTACCTTAAAGTAATTAACAAAACACAATAAACAATGCTATAAATAATTTATCTGAGAAGGAAAAAATATAGATGCATAGGTTATATAAACGTCTTCAGACAACATACAATATTCCACACATGACATAACTGCATGAAAATAACAGTGAACAGTAAAAAGTTACCTTCTCCATGGTATCACCTCAACAAAATTAAAACCACACAGTAGGTCCAATAATATATTGGAAGGATCATTCCTTGTTGTGCCGTACAAAACCTATTTTTTCCTACCAGCCACGATTTGTTTACCTCTTAGGAGTGATGCCACAAGGCTGTAATTAATATACACCATTACTTGTGACATCACTCCACGAAGAAAACAAACTGTGGATGCAGGAATAAAGTGGAGTTATGATGCTTGCCATCTAATCTCAGGGCCCTGGGTTCAAATTCAGTGACAGCACAGGATTTTTTTCTCACAACTAAAAACAACTCCACTCTCTAAGCCTTATAAACAGACTTCACTGATAAAAGCATCACAACTAAAAACAAGTCCACTCTCTAAAGCCTCATAAACAGACTTCGCTGATAAAAGCATCACAACTAAAAACAACTCCATGATCTAAGCCTCATAAAGAGACTACGCTGAAAAAGCATCACATTATTTCAGCCAAACTTCTAGGATACGCTTGAAGGAAGGGTTATCCTCTATAAATACGTGGCAAAGACAAGCCAAACCAGTCACTCGTCGCAAAAATCGTTATTAATACAGGGTTTATGAGTAGAATAAGAGCTATAACACGGTAGAAAATCATTTCCTTAAGAAGTTACAAACAATATATGAGAAATCAGCCTTCAAAGTTTATGATTTCAGAAACTATTATCAAATCCTTATAATGTGTTTTGATTGAAAATGGGGAAAATAACAGCATAGCATGATGTATAGATATATAAAGGGTAGTTTAGTACAATAAAATGTATTTTAAAAAATTTGACATTCCAGCATGTTTTGGCCATTTTCTCTGAAACACAATTTGCGACGAGTGACTGGTTTGGCTTGTCTTTGCCACATATGGTTTAAAAAAACATAAAAGTGGAATATTTTGTAAAACCTCAGGTTTTGTATGATGGAACATGATCTTTCCAATATGAATATGACCTAAGGTTTGAATTTGGTGTTAGCTTATACCATAATGGTGATTTGGGATTTTTAACAGGACTAAAGGTTTATGAATACACATAATACCCTCTGAAGCTAGTATTAACATTACCTAATAGAACGACTCCACAAATCCAGAACTGAATTCGAAGTATATCTCTCCATTGACAAGCCATCATGAGAAGCCAAAGGAAAGCCAAGATTGTATAAGCTGCACACATCACTGCATAAAACTAAAAAAAAATAACATTATTTGCTCAGAGAGCAATGTAAAATTAATGTTGAACAGGGCTTATAATAAATGTTATGGGAGAGGCAACAACAAATAATAAGCTAGAGCCTATAATAAACGCTATAGCTGGGTCTACAACAAAAACTGTATTACAATAAACACATATTTATTTAATATTAAGATTGAAATTCAGATTTAACCTTTCTTTACTCAGGGTAGAACTATTCAGTGACTACTTAAGCACTGTTTTCCAAGAATCCCCGATAATTATACAAACAGCAAATATAATATTCAAAAGTTACTAAAAACAATGAACATGAATTTTATACCAAGAGCCTAAAATGGATGTCACAAATATGCAATTCAAAAGTAACTAAATAGTAACTAAGAACAATGAACATGAATGTTACACAAAAAAAAATAAATCATCTATTCCTACCATTGTTAACTTGCTTAATAAACATCATTAATTACTGGATTTTGCTTATTAAGCAGGTAACATTAACTTTTACTTTTCAATCCCATCTAGTGGTGGTTTTAATAGTTGTTTGGTCGTAATTATAAATGAGTTGTTGTGTGCACTATTTGTCGTGTACCTAAAGTTTATTAATATTCTGATTTTGTATGTTGGAAATAATTTAATAATTAGAAATAATTCAAATTTTTATGTATTTATATTATCTGTAATTGAGTCAAGAAATTTTTAATGTGATATTTCTTTATATGTACTTATAATGATTTATCCTTTCTTGTTGCAATTTAGTATAATATTTTTAATATTCTTATATTTTTGTAAATAAATTCATTTCAGCCTTTGGCTGCCGTTTGTATATTTGTTTATACCTGAATAAATAAATAAATAAATAAATAATAAAGAACTTAAAATGGATATTGCAAGATGCATCAATGTCTTAGAAGACCCATTTCAACAAAATATCAATAATAATATTCTTCATTCATGGAAACAGACTTATATTTTAGACTATGAAAAATAATACATTAATATATCCAAAAATTAAATAAATACATTTTAAGACTTACATCAAGAAGTGGCCTTTGGTTGGCTGAGAGATAACCATGAGAATTTTGAAACTTAACTGTGACTAAAAGAGAAATAACATACAAAATGAGATATGCTGCAGTTGCCAATTTTTAAAAAAGGTAAACGTGATGATTTTACAAATTATCGACCCATATCTATCTTACCAATATTTTCTGACATACTTGAAAAAATTATGTATTCCAAATTATTCTCATTTTTAGATAAATAAACTATCCTCAACGATCACCAATTTGGGCTTCATGAAAACCATTTGACATCTGATGCCATTATTGATTTTATCGTGGCATTTGAAAAGAAGAAATTCTTAGTGGGTTTATAGATCTTTCTAAGGCCTTTGATGTTATTGATCATTATATTTTGCTTAAAAAGCTACATTACTATGGAATCAGAGGTATTGCTTTACATTCTCTAGTTACTAAAGTTCTAGGAAACAATACGTCACTGTTAACAAATGAATCAAATCTCACAGGCATAACGTGTGGCATACCACAAGGATCAGTATTAGGCCCTTTGCTGTTTATAATTTATTTTAACGACATTCATTTGGTTAGTAATGTACTTAAAACAGTGTCTTTCGCTGATGATACGACTGTTTTCCTAATCTTGATCAACCATTAGCTAATATAAACCATGAACTTGTAAAGGTATTTGATTGGCTCAGCATTAACCGACTATTGTTAAACATTGCCAAAACTATGTAATTTTCCGTCCAAGTCAGAAGAAATCCACTGAAATTGACAACTGTCTTAAAATCAATGGTAAAGCAATAGCTCAACGGAAAGAAGTTCAATTCTTTTCAATAATTCTTAATATTTTTAAATGAACATATTAACTGGAAAATTCACGACTTTGTTGCAAGAAAAATCTCTAAATCGATAGGAGTAATTGGCAGAGTCAAACAGTTTTTCCCTACGAATATTTTACTCGCTCTTTACAATACCTTAATTTTGCCTTACCTCCAGTATGGTAATATTATATGGGTAAGTAACTATCCCTCAAACCTTGTTAAACTATATAACCTCCAAAAACGTATTATTCGTATAATTACATCATCACCATATACAGTAGGTGCAATGCTGAACCACTATTTCATCAACATAATCTTTTGAATACAGTATTTATGACGTTAATAAGGTACAAGTAGGATACCCATGAAATACCAAATGTGTTTAAGGATCTATTTCAGTACAAAGGTAATGTTCATAACTATCGGAAAAGGCAATGTAATAGGCTTCGTATTCCATTTGTTAAGCTGACTAAAAGCCAATTCTCAATTTGTGTCCATGGCCCGCATGTATGGAACAATATTTATAGTAAACTAAAAACATCAAATACTCTAAGACTTTTAGTAAACTCCTAAAAAAGGAAATTATTTCAAATTATCAATAGGTACTTTTATGATCTTTTTTGTTTGTTTGTTTGTTTGTGTTTTTTAAATTTTTGTTTTCGTATTTCTTAAAGGGACAGTGGAGACAAGCCTAGGCTTCTAAACTGGTTCCTCACCATTGTATGTTGTTTTTTGTTGTCTTTGGGGAAATAAATGTCACATTGATTGATTGATTGATTGACAGCTATAAAGAGTAAAACGTGCTAGTATGTTAAATCAGAACAT
>NW_022715820.1:0-782 GCF_011630105.1 Anneissia japonica
TAATTTTTTTTTTGTTAGGTTAGGGTTTGGGTTAGGGTTAGTGTTAGGGTTAGAGTTAGGGTTAGTGTTAGAGTTAGGGTTAGGGTTAGGGTTGGGGTTAGGGTTAGGGTTAGGGTTAGGGTTAGGGTTAGGAAAAGGGAGATAGGCTGAAACAAACACTATTCCATTGAAATTTTGAAGTTTTACGGAAAAGTACTCTAAATATGGCGAAAAGTCAAAAATTTGCACTAAGTGCTCAACTCGGCGAGATAAGCACTTTTGTGCAAAAAGTGACAATGTTAAAAAGTTGAGTCAAAAATGTAATATTGTTTTGTTAGGTTAGGGTTAGGGTTAGGGTTAAGGTTAGTGTTAGGGTTAGAGTTAGGGTTAGAGTTAGATTTAGAGTTAGTGTTAGGGTTAAGGTTAGGGTTAGGCAAAGTGAGATAGGCTGAAACAAACACTATTCCATTGAAAGTTTGAATTTTTTTTTAAAGTACTCGAAATATGGCGGAAAGTCAAAAATTTGCACAAAGTGCTCAACTCGGCGAGATAAGCACTTTTCTGCAAAATATGAGAATGTTAAAAAGTTGGGTCAAAATGTAATTTTTTTTTGTTAGGCACGGTGAGATAGCCTGAAACAAACACTATTCCATTGAAAGTTTGATGTTTTTCGGAAAAGTACTCGAAATATGGCGGAAAGTCAAAAATTTGCATTAAGTGCTCAACTCGGCGAGATAAACACTTTTGTGCAAAAAGTGACAATGTTAAAAAGTTGAGTCAAAAATTTAATTTTTTTTTGTTAG
>NW_022715821.1:0-745 GCF_011630105.1 Anneissia japonica
ACTATGCCTACTTATTGTCACTGTCACGATCTTTATTCACTTAGTTGTTTATATTGCCGACATTTTTGTTTATTTCCCTTGGTTGTTGTTAGGCCATTTTTGACAAATACCGACAGTTTATTGGTTAATTGGTTACACTTCACACTTGCTCATTGGGGCATGCCTATTATCTTTGAGTTTTTTGTTTTTTTTGATGTATTTTGTATTTCTCATTAATTGTCGTAATATTATGGTTGAATTAGTTGATAAATCGTTTAGTTTAGTTTAATATAATTGTTTTGCAAAAATGTATGCATAAAAAGTTAATCACATTCCTATAAACAAAATATAAATCACACCTTCTCTTTGGGCCAATAACTAGTCTAATAGACAATACAAAAAAAAAATTACAAAAGAACAGTTACTGTATTTTTTTTATTTCATTTATTGGTATAAAAACACTACATAGGCCAGCAAAAATTTGCTAGTTGGCCTACAGCCAGCTGTGATTTTCTTACATTACACGGAACAAATTAAAATTTCTTTGTATGGATGTAGTTTTTATATTTTAAGTCTATTTTGTACTGTTTTGTCGATGTTTTTATGTATAGATCCTGATGAAGAGCGTAAGCTCGAAAGCTTGATTAAAGACACGATTTGTTCCATCTAAGCCTCCGACTATTTCTCTCATCTATACGTACTATGAGGCACATTTGAACAGGCTCTGGAGGCAATCAAATTCTATATATATTTGCATATATATGCA
>NW_022715822.1:0-379 GCF_011630105.1 Anneissia japonica
CTTTCGATTCCACTCAGTGCATATGACTTTGCGGTGAATTTCAATGACGTCATCTTTGTCTCAGCCATAGAGATATAATAAGAATACTAGCGCTAACAGCAATGTATTCGATGTTCGAAATACGCAGAGCTGTGTGTGTGTACCATCCAAGATGACTGCCATAGATTCAGCCAATCAAATTTCCTCTGAGCACTATCATTTTCAATGGCGCCCTCAATTTACACAGAAAGTTCAGTACAGCTCTATGGTACAGTTACCCGTATTTTGAAACTCGAGCGTTGCGGTGTATGGGTGTAATGTACACGATTTTAATTCTTTTTAATATTTGAATAAGATGCTCTACTTGGCCTCTTTTTGGCTACGACATTTTAATAATTTG
>NW_022715822.1:414-35412 GCF_011630105.1 Anneissia japonica
TATTTATGGTAATAATATGTATACTAAGCCTGAAGGTGGCGCTTTCCTACGGCAGCCATCTTGGATGGTACACATACACAACTCTGCATTGCTCCGCCATCTTGTCAGCACTCTAGTTGTTTAATAGCTCTATGGTCTCAGCGTATCAACGTCCCAGTGTATCAGCGTCTCAGTGTATCAGCGTCTCAGTGTATCAGTGTATCAGCGTTTATAAGACAACGCGATTTTTCCATAGGCCATGGGGTGAAAATCCTAACGTTCAGTCCCGTTCCGAAATTTTCCTAATACTTTCACTCATTATGATAATTATTATAATAATATTTAAAAGCACCAAAAAAAAGTTCGACCGTCAGAACTTCTGCAAATACGAGAAAATGACGTTTAAACTTACGAAATTGAAAGTTCTTTGCGCTAGATTAGCACACGACATTTTGTAAACGTCACTGTACTCGTTCGAATATTGTATTTTTGATACGTAGTTTATTATTTGTGAACTTCGTATTACTGCTTTAAAAACCAATTTAAAAATTATAATTAGATATAATGTGTATTTTAATTACAGAATAATATTTTTTAGACTACTATTAAATTGATTTTGTTACAATAACTTCACGTGTTGTGGTACAGCCAACAACAGTAAACAACAACATGGCGACTAGCGGCGGACAGTGTGCCGGTGTTGTAATACAAAGTGTTGTTTTCACCGCGAAGAAATTGCTAATGAAACTCCAATTCTGGTTACAGCAACCAGATTCTTGAAGATTGTTACTTGTAACAAATTATGGATAGTTTTAGACAGTCATAACCGAACTATAGCTGACAAACTTGTGTCTTAACTAGGCTAGGAATGGATGTGCCTCTTGGAATGGATGAGGGAAAGACATACGATTACGAGGATGTTTGCTATCGTCGACGTCGTTTCATCGACACGAAATCGATAGCAATGATAAGTTATCATTACCAAGTTTAGTGTAGTCCCGTCAGTACCTTACCCAGACACATTGTACAATGTATTAAAACTATTCCTTAAAAAAATGGTGCTGACTGTGCAGGCCTAGGCCTACCCCACTTAGCTTCGTGAGTTGATTTCCCGTACGATTGAAAATCGTAACGGTACTGGGTTTGGTCTACAGGAGTTCGTGCTTCGAACAGGTCATTGCATTCATAGAAAAAGCCTTTTGGTGGAGAAAGTGTACATTTTTAGTAAAGGTTTGCCTAGGTCGAAACTAGGCCTAACTCCGGCTATATAAAATTGATTATAAGATTGAAAAATATTAATTTTGTTATTGTACTAGTGATAGATACTATGTACACGTTTAATTATTGTTATTTATTCGTTAATGTCATTATATTTACATTTAAATTTAATATATTGTTTAAGTATGAATTATTATGTTCATGTAAAAATTAATCTTATAAATTAAAATTGTATATTTTAAATAATATAGTAGGCATAGTTTAATGGAGATCATCAAATGCGGTTGTAAGACCGGGTGCAATCAAGGCAGATGTCATTGCAATAAAATGAACATGAAATGCTCTGATCTTTGTCAATGTACAAACTGTCAGAACAGAGATGATAAAGACACCATGAATGAAGATGCTCAATTTGCAGACGATGAATACCTAGATGAAATTTACATAGATGATTTGTTTGATTGAGATTTGATGTGTTTCTTATTTCATCATTATTATGTATAATATAGAAAATTTTAAAAAGGTAACGTAACCGCGTGAACTTCAGAACCATGAGACTTAACACACAGTGACACAGGAGTATGTAAAGCATTATCTATTTTTATTCATTATGTATGATGTACAAACGTTAAAAAAAGTACCGTATAATGTAACGGTGTAACCCTTGAGAACTTTAGAACCATGAGAATAATCACACAATGACAAAGGACTGTGAAACGCTTCACTGTATTTATTTATTAAGTATTACATATAAAAAGGAAGGATGTCCCGCTTGCCGGTTACATATTATAGCCAATATTCAGCATGGATGGATGCTACCGTTTTAAAAAAATGGTTCCACAGTGACTCTGTTCCAACTGTCCGGCGGTGGTGCCATTAACACGACATTCCATACAAAATTCTACTTCTTCCGGATAATGCTCCGTCACAATCACCCCTTCCCAAAAAGAAGAACTCGTTTCTGAGGATGGGAACGTCTGGGGCTGTCTCTTATACACATCTAAGAAGGAATATGAATGCAAAAATACTGTAAGAATGAAGTGTGTACTTTAGTATACATACAGGGAACATGCAGACACATTGTCAAAAGGAAGACCACAGGAGTCAAAAGAAGTCAAAATACTAATACATTTTCTTTAAATTGTTACACAATTATGTTTTGAAAAGAATATCAAAGAATTGCAATTACAATAATAAAATAAGTTTTTTTGTTGAAATTTCTCATTAATAATTATGCTGTAAGTTGACGCGAATTGACGTGTACTGACGCAATCCGACATTACTTGACACGATTTGACCTAAAATGACGCGAGTTGACGCAAGTGGACAGCTCATGGTATGATCGCGACGTGCTTCTACACCGCTGTATCGCGGTGTGTTTTCCGACGACCAGCAGCCTAGGAACGTAATAAAACGGTAATTTTCTTAAAATTGCAGAAGATATTTTGGTCGAACTTTCTATATTTGATTCAAGACATATTACTTAACTATTGTAGGCCTAAATTTTTTATAATGAAAAAATCGGAACGGAATTCGTTTTCTAGAAATCTTTTGAGCTTCACCCCATGGCCTACCAGTGGCTTTCCGGTATACCTGGCTTTCCTACTATCACTGCGGGTGATATGCAATGCCAGTCTTCAAAAAATGACGTCACGCACATTCTGGCATTTCATTGGGTGATGGTGACGTAATGCTATTTACTGTACCTTATCTCTAGCACGGCTTTTTGCAAATTGCCTGTTTGATTTGATTTTAATGAGCCATTTTAAAACAATGCACGCCTGACCAATGTAAATTTAAAAACAAATTGATTATATAATTATTGTATTTATTTTTGGAACATTCTTATTAATTATTCCTAAGTTAATTTAAATGGCTTATTTTTAACACCAGTCTGTTTGGGAAGAAATGTACATATAAATAAGACTATTGCGACTCAGATAAAGTATTTTCGGGGGGGCAAGATGGATGATTGCGTTATTTGTGGAAATACGCTAGAGGGTGAGCTTTCACAATGTTCTCGCTGTCATATACAAATTCATCTGCCCTGCGTTAATGAGTGGTATCGCCGGTCTCGTACGTGCCCTCACTGTAGACTGGCGGTGCCAGCTCCTAACCAGCCAGGAGTTGCGGTCGATGTGTTCGTAGATCATGATAGATCTTGGATCCGAACATACGATTTCTATAATTAGGCTGGTAATTTCAACCATTTTTTAAAAATGGTTAATATCATATCAAATAACAGAACCCAGTTAGCAAGTAGCAAGTTGCGCAAGTAGCAAGTTGGTTGAAGGTCGAATAATTACGTTGGCACAACGTAGTTACAGAAAGGTTGGCCGGACGTGGATTCAGCTTGTTGGAAAGACGTCGGCCGACTAGTTGGATCAACGTTGGCCCGATAATGTTTGTGCAACGTCGTCCAATCACGTTGGCCCAACGTACTATTTCTGGTGTTGCCTAGCCATTCGTTTTTCCATCGAGCCAACGTCGATTCAGCCAGCTGGAAAGACGTCTGTCCGACTAGTTGGATCAACGTCGGGCCGACGTTGGTTGAAGGTCAAATAATTACGTTGGCACAACGTACTTACACAATTAGGTTGGCCAGACGTGGATTTAGCTTGTTGGAAAGACGTCGGTCCGACTAGTTGGATCATCATTGGCCCGATAATGCTTGTGCAACGTCGTCCAACCACGTTGGCCCAACATTCATTTTCTAACGTCTAGACGTTCGCTTTTCCATCGGGCCAACGTTGGTTCAGCCAGTTGGAAAGACGTTGGTCCAACTAGTTGGATCAACGTCGGGCCGATGTTTATGCAACGTCATGAAACTACGTTGGGCCAACGTTCCTTTTCTGATGTTGTCTAGGCGTTTCACTTTTCCATCGGGCCAACGTCGATTCAGCCAGTTGGAAAGACGTCAGTTCGACTAGTGGGATCAACATCGGGCTGATATGTTGGTGCAACATCATCAAACTACGTTGGGCCAACATACTTTATCTGATGTTGCCTAGACATTCGCTTTTCCATCGGGCCAACGTCAATTCTGGCAGTTGGAAAGACGTTGGTCCGACTAGTTGAGTCAACGTCGGACCGATAATGTTTATGCAACGTCATCAAACCACGTTGGCTAGAATGAGGTTGACCCGACGTTAAGCAAAGTACACGCATTTTGAGAAAAATGTTGTCTTAACTACTGTACTGGTTGGAGCAATGGCGATCCGAAGTTTGTTTTAGAGCCAACTTCAATATACCGGCACAATGAAGGTTGATTGGTCGAGGTGCATTGTAATTTATATGGCAGCATCACGACGTAGCTGGTCTGACATGTTTTAGTCTGTGTTGAGTATTTGTTACAGTGTTTTAACTGTTCATGTCCAGAATACAGGCTTCTTACGTCATATTCTATTTTTAGAGGCTTTCTCTGTCCAGAATATGGGCTGCATGATGGCGCTGTTGTCCAGAATACGGGCTTTCTTACGTCATATTCTATTTTTAGATTTTGGAACATCAGTGGAATGTAAACAGTAAAATTACAAAAAATAGCAAGCAATTAGAGTATGGTAAATGGTAAATTTTACGATTTTCATGGATTTTCTAAGCTACAGTTGTAGGCCGACATTGCAGTGCGGCATATAGGAAACTCAAGTTTGCCTGGCCTAGAGGCCTACGCCAGTGGCGGCGCCAGCGGGGGAGGGGGTGGTGCAGGGGGAATTTTCTCTCCCCCCACCCCCGGTCGGACAGGCCTGGACCCCCTGTCGTTGTCGGACAAAGGTCTTTTTCACGAATCGGTAGACATCTTGAAGTGATGACAAACATTGCGAATCAGCGGTGCGTAACCAACAGAAATAAGATAAACTTTTGGGCTGATTTTCTGACATGTTATTTAAAAAATCATAACTCCATAACGGGGCGTCGTATCCAGTGTATTAAAATAGGCCTATGCATTACAGTGCAGTAGCATAGAACTTTCGTGTTGTTACTGTTCCAGGTGCCGATAATATACAGATTTCTCTTATTATAAAGTACAAGTTATGTTTTATAAAGAAGTATAGTATAGTAAATATACTAGAAGTATAGTGGTGTAGACTAGTCTTTTAAAAACATTTTGCTGGAAAAATTCTTTGGATACGACGCCCCGTTATGGAGTTATGATTTTTTAAATAACATGATGTCAGAAAATCAACCCAAAAGCTTATCTTATTTCTGTTGGTTACGCACCGCTGATTCGCAATGTTTGTCATCACTTCACGATTTCTACCGATTCGTGAAAAAGGCCTACAGTATACTAAGCCATAAAAACACTCCCCAACCTCAACCATTGTGGGGGCTGAGGTGGTATTTACCCCTATCTGTGAGAGCCCTTTTAGAAATGTGGACCCATTATTTCTATAAATAGTATGGACTCAATAGAAAAATTGTGCGGGACTGTCCCAATTACCAATAGCTGGCTACGGCATTCATCATAGGTATATTACATCACCAGTACACATGCCCAAAATAATCGCAATTATTGTACTTATCTAGATTCTGTAACTACTCCCTCTATCTATCGTTGTGACGTTAAATTGATCGTATGCCGTTCTGAAATCGAGTAACATAGAATTGAATGCTCACAGTTAGTTATATATTATTCAAAATTATAACTTCAATTTATAGTGCTTAGCAAGGCTCATAATGGCATTGCCTGATCCTCTTGGAAGACCGGTTATAGAAATAATAAGAGATGTGGTACAGGACTTAATTAGAGACACTGGCTACGGGGAAGGTCCAAGGAATGCGCAACTGAGAAACAGAATTGAGGCTCTTCTGCATGCATACTCTGGCCCAGAACTAAATAACGGACATGGGTCTGATATCGACTTCGGCGACCCACTTTTCCGGGCATCGTATGTATATTTATACTGTACCGCCCATTTCCATGCAACGTTTCATGGTATGACTAAATTCTATGAGAAGCACCTGCTTAGAGATTTTTTCAGTGTTAAGTTTAGAACATCTAGCTTACGAGTTTGTGCACTAGGGGGCGGACCTGGAACTGACTTGTTTGGGTTGATGATGTTTCTTTTGCGTTTCACAGATAATGGCAATAGGCCTATTCGAGTGAAAGCTTCAATTATGGATCAATATCCTGCTTGGGAGAACGCTTTTCTCGCGATTTTAAAAAGAATTCATAAACATCTCAACATGGAAGTACGATATGTTGAATTTGATGTGAATCGACAACTTGGAGATGACGTCAGCAGAGAACTCTCAAACGCTAAACTTGTGACAATGGTAAAGTTCATATCCGCTGTGCGCATGTTACCGCGCGCGAAAGATGTCCTCATAAGCGCAATGAATTTACTAAAGCCAGACACATTTATATTTTATATCGACAACTTTGAAGGAGGAAACACAGAATTCGTCAAGGAAATCGCTTCTCAGACCAACATTGACATTTGCTTTACATTACCATTCTCCTCAAATTCACCCCTGTTGCTTCCTTTCAATGAGGATGCAAGAATACTTGATGAGCTAAGAGGTGAAATATTTAGAAGAGACTCGCAACGTCAACTACGTGTTCACATAATGCTACTAAAAAAGTGCAGGCGTACTACTAGACCTACACCTCGACAGCATTCACCCAGCGCGTCTAGAGAATTTGTTTGGGGGGTAACAAACCGGCAACACAGAGACGTATGTTCCGAAGACAATAGGGCAAGGGAAAGGCATCCGTGTAGTAGAACATTGTCTAAGCCTAGTATCCCGCCTACTAGCCCTAGTAACATTAAGCCTAGTAGTAACCTGCCTACTAGCCCTAGTAACATTAAGCCTAGTATCCCGCCTATAGGCCTACAATCTAGGAGCAGGCCAGGTGCAAGGAACTTGCTGTATACATTGTGTGCATTGTGTTTTTGTGTGTGTATTATGTTGTTGGTTCTGGTTCTAGCCCAGAAGTAAAATATAACAGGAGAGGTCGACATTGGATCGAAAGAATAACACGAGATCGGCTTTGCAAAGATGGGTTTAGAAAAGTAGAATGAGCAAAAATTAAACCTCAAATATAGAGAGAAGATTGGTGTTAGGTAGTACAATATGAGTTGTAGCAAAATATCTTGTAATTTTTAGTGTTTTGAATCCCTTACCTAATTTCTTCCATGGTACTGGGGTATTTCTAAGTATATAGATTAGAAGGCTAAATAATGTCGCGAATTGCAATAATCAATAATCTGGAATATTTTTGTATAGACTTATAGATCAAGTCTGTGGTCGCCATCAGGTCATTTTTACTGTTTTGAATACAATTTTCTTAAAGATATTGAGGAGTTGAAATCTGAACACAAAGCAATACAAACTTCTTGTACAGTAGGCCTACATGTATACGATGTGTTCCTTTTGGTCGTGTTTAATGTTAAGGAATTTTCTAGTGGGTTAAATTTTAGTGTCGTGACCAAAATTAGATTTTTGGAATAAAAAGTAAAATGTTTTTATTATCTAATTCGTCGTTTCTTGTATTATATTGGACTTCTTATATTATGGATTATACTGTACAGTTTTTAAGCATACCGGGTGAACAGCGCATAAGTCCCAAGTATGAGCAAAAAAATAGGCCTAGTCTTCATTTTATTTTTCTTATGATCATTATGTGTAAAAGTATAAAACAGCTGGTGAAATCACCCTACCATAAAACAACAGATATGTAATGACATCAGAAGAGCTCGTTTTGCTGGACATTGCTCTTGAGCAAAATACCAGGTCAGTAGACTTCTCAGGTTCGTAAAATGCACTTCCGTAATTATGTCTTCAAATTGACCTAGTAAATCAAAAAATTCCGTAATATTAAATGAAAAATTCCGTAGCACCTAATAATGTCAGTATCTGACAAGTATGAGTTGTTTAGGGACAATGTAACCAACGATCCTGATGGAGAAGTCATTTTTCTGGGCTTTAGATCTACAGTATTTATTAATCTGATAAATTTCTGTTGTATTTTTGTCCATTTCCTTACGTCCGTAATTAGGCAAAATTTCCGTAGCAACTCCGGACTTTCCATCAGAACTTCTTTTATGGAAACATCCATACTATCGCATAGGCAGCCACTCTCTCACATTCCTCGACACCATTGCCAGAAACACCGGACTAAGCCTCGATGATGTCTGAGCGACAGAACATTTTTGTAAACCGTTGGTAACACCATCTCGGCTGCGGCCGACTGGTAAGAGGTTAACCAAGGTTAACCAACGGGCCCGATATTGATCAATCTCAGCTTAGCAAATGTCTTAAGTCAAACAAGATGTCTCTAAGAAAATATCTTAAGATGATTTTTCAAACCACCTTAGCAAAATTTTAGCTCAAACATGGCCTTGGATGGCACATGCGTACCGTCGACTTTTTAAGTTTAAGCAATTTTACATTTTTTAAGCTAAACAATATTGATAAATGGACTTAAGACAAATTTGGGCGAATTTCTAGTTTGATAAATCCGGCGCCTGATGCATAACAGCAGTGTATCATTAACATAATAACATAAACATTTTTTGAATTAAAATTTTGAGCTACTTTATTCTAAATCTCATATTTAGAATACCAAACCCTTGAGAATATTCTAAAATCATTAATAACATTATACAGTACGGTGGTACACTCAACATTGCAAAAATCAATTCGCTGCAACATAAAAATCTGTACATTTCTAATTAGGGTATTGGTAAACTATTGAATTACGTGATTAAAACATTTTTAAATGCATTTCAACGGCATTAGACGTATAATGCCACACACATGCACACAAACAAAAGAAAACAAATGATTTAATTACTTAATAGCCATTATTTTATCAAAGGTAAACAGACGCCGTCGTTTTAATAACACATTCTTGCATTAAATCACACAGGATTCATAATATAACATATTCAAAGGTGTCTTGCCAAATAGAAAAATATAGAAAATACTAATTGTCCTCAAATTCAAAACTTTTCAATAAACTTTCTAAATCTCGTTTATTGATTTAATACATGTTTGCACACGTCACGCTTCAATAAAACACCACAAAAATAATGAATAGTTATTACGAGAACCAACACTCTCGCCTACAGATCGTCCCTCAAAATCGCTCGTAAGTTGGTACGTCTTTGTAAAAAATACATACTTCTGAAAAAGGGTATTGTTGATATATCCAGACGTAATAAGAGTAATAGGAACAATAAATACATTTTCCGAAATAACTTCATTATTGTATGATTCATAGAGCGTTTTTCAAAATCCACCATTGACAAAAATGCAAATACCGTAAAACCTCGAATTGAAGCCCAGTGGGGTTAATTTCGAGATGAAGCCCATCTCGAATTGAAGCCCCCCCCCCCCAATCTTTATTTTGCAAAATTAGCCTCGAAAAGGAGCCCATCTCGAGAAGAAGCCCATGTGCTTCTTTTCAAGATAGCATAGGCTTCTTTTTGAGAGTCTGACTATTTTTTTGAGGTTTTACTTTTCCTAAAGATACATTGATAACAGGCACAATATTTCAATAATTTAAGTCTTTGTTCATTACTGTACTATAATTATTATTGTACAAACAAATATATATATTTGTGAGTTTTTGTGAGTTCTAATCTTTTTCTGACGTCCCTTTTCTTGAATTTTTCGGGGATTTGGCTTTCTTTAACTTCTTCTGGTGACTAACTTTGACTAGGATAAAGACGGGTTCAAGACGGACATCTAAAAACGGTGGCATTGTGACATCTTCTATCATGATTACATAATCACCTGGGTAGAGAAAACAGTTATGTCCATCAAGAATCAAGAATGAATACAATAATTTATTGTCATCGATTGAAAATTTGAACAATAACATTTGTTTCGCCTAATGAGAAGACAATATATTTTTGTCAAAATTATATCAATGACAACTTGAAAAAAATGAGTAATTGTTACATCAAGTTGGATATATTGTCTAATTACTACCATAGTATATTTTAGTATTTAGACTGTTATTCCGTAAATCAAAAGACGATACGAAGCCCCTAATGTAGACCTATTGAATAAAGGTTGGGATCAAAACTTTAGCCCACCGAAAATTACATGATTTAAGCCTACTAAGAATACATGATACCTGGCCTTGCAAATCTTTCATCTCCGTAGCGTCGTTCTCGTTTGATCTGTTGCGTTTTGGGATCCAGTTTGCCAGCAATCAGAGAATCAGGTATTTCGTCTAAAAAATAGCCAATTTAAATATTCAAAAAAACAGTCCGTACATTTTATTTTCTTAACAGGGAGTAAACTCCTAAATGTGGAATAGAATTTAAGAATATAGGCATACACAAACGTCATCATCATTCCTATACGTGCACATCGGCAAAACTGTCAATGAAAGCATCATGGGCACGCGTAAGCTCTTGTCCACACTATCAAATATTATGTGTGACATCATCATACCCAGGGATCGCGTCAGAATTTGCACGACGAGGGTCCGAGGTCTCCAACAATGGTCGAGGTCCCACACGAGAGCAAAGTGTCGGGCGTCGCTCAAGATATTTTTATAGTGGTCCGGGGTGAAGTCCCCGAAAATTGACAATTTAAGGGTTTCAAAGGCTTTATCTAATCGATTTCAGAGTCCATTAATATGTACAAAATATCACATAGGCCTACTTTTTTTTTTCTTCCCGACGAATCGTGGTTTATCTCCCCGACGAATGGCGGTAATCAGTGTATGGAAGGGCGATCTTGTGTCTGGTAATAGCTAGTGAACTGTTTTGAGAAAATTAGCCATTCATTCCGTGAAAAGGCCAAAAAAACAAAAAAACGTGGAGGGGATTGTCTTCCAGTATACTGTCAAACTTTCCGAAGTTCAGGTAGCGGGTCCAGAATATGTGTACCTACATGGATTGGAAAATTCCAATCAGATCGTCAGATACTTTGCATTTTCTTGACGTACGTTAAACTAAATACCAAATAAAGAAAATACTTTAATCCTGAAAGGTATTATAACGGTACTAATTAACAGAAGGGATAACCTTTCAAATAATCTGAACATATCTCAGTGCAATGATATTATTGAATATCTGTGTAACCTTTTAGTTTAATCTGTTTCACATATAGATTTTTCGTATTTTATTATCTGTATTCCTTTTGTGTATTTTTGAATTGGCTCCGGTGTTTGTACTTTTTTACTGAATTTGTATTTTTATTGTGTATTTTAAAAGTGCTAAAAAAGAAAACTGAACTGAACTGCCACTTTCATTTCCAATTCATTTCAACTAGCTCAATCATCATCGTCAAGGTATGTTAAACAAGACCCTGTACGTCTAGAGTAAAAAAACGGTACTGTTTTTGTTTCCGTTTCAAAGGAAGTATTTCAGTTGAATTAACTCATTCATAATCGTCGATGTATGTTAAAATTCATCAATAATATTCTGTGAGCCCGAGTTAACTTTGTATCATTGACACATCGATATTTCTTTTGATATTGTAGGGCCTAAGCCTCAAATAATACCTATGCTTTGACAGTTGTATGTGCTACTAGGTGACTTTTATGAATATTTTTAGTAAAAGGCTGTATTAAATTAAAAACTGACGTTTTTCTACCTGTCTTACTGGAATTCATCACCTTTTAAATGAGGAATGAAGTTTTACTATTTTAATGGCTATCCGTATCTATAAGAAGATACCTGTAATTAAAGCGGCTGAGCCTCTATAGCTTTTATTATGAAAGGCCAGTTTAAGCGAATTATACAGTTACACCTGGTTACACTGTACGTATTGATAGGCTTGGATCTAGGCCGACACTGATACCAGGCCCAGGATTTATCAATCTCAGCTTAGCAAATGTCTTAAGTAAAAAAAGTTAGGATGTCCCTAATAAATATCTTAAGCTGATTTATTACTCAATCTTAGCAAAATCTTGGCTTAAAAATCGTGTTAGATGGCGCCAACGTACAATCGACTTTCTAATTTTAAGCAATTTTTAAGCTAAACAATATGGATAAATTTGACTTAAGCAAAAAAAAAATTTAAGACGAATTTAAGCTGATTTCTAGTTTGATAAATCTGGCCCCTGGTAATTAATATTCACGAGAACAGGTCAAGTCTTCAGTCAACTATGCATTAAACAAATAAAATTTACCCATGTCAAATATGGCGTTTTTGACGTTTTAAGGAAATACTTTGATGTGTTTTCACGTGTTAGTGCTCCTTAAAAAGGCTCTACTCCGTCGGGAAATATATTGGGCTAAAATTGCTTATAAATATCCCAGGGCCCATTCAGGCCTTAGCCCCTGGATTTAGGCAGTGACAGCTCATATTTGTTATGCTACTGATCTACAGTGGCATATCTAGTAGAGGTATTGAAATGTGGCGGCTGTTAAAGATGGGGGGGGGGGAGTAGGCTCGATGATTAAGCGAGGGTGCTTTAGCTGGCAAAATAAAATGATATGAGGTGATTTGCGCCCCCAACCAGCGCACCCATCCTGTAGGTATGCCACTGGTTCAGTATGTATTACCAGTGACACATTAGTGTGGATCACCACAAATATAAGAAACATGGTGAATCAATGAGGACATGCAGAAGGCTACTAAATCAATATGCATTGTTATATGAATAAATGAAGCACACGGCAAGCAATAAACAGTTAATGGGAACAAACATATGGTGCTCATAAATGTGCAGTTAATCTAATCTAGAATTAGGATAGCAATATCAGGAAATGCATGTGTAGTACTGTAATTTCATTTTGTGTTATTTTTCTAGTTTGTTCATGTCTAATGAATAGCAGCCAAGTAAAAAAAAATGTTAGTTTATCATTTTTACATCCCACACCATTTTATCAACATTTTTTTTTCATAAAATATGAATAAGTGCATTTTGTTAGAATAGTATATTCCTTTACTTTGAGCCTGGGTACATCTTGATTTCAAATAACTGACTGCCATTAAAATACGGGCCTCTCCCTCTTTTTAGAATTAGTGGGAGAAACTGTTTTTTTACTTGGCCTAACATAAAGTGAATGTTAATAGAAGAGGAATGAGCGAATGTGAAAAAAAAGTTGTTCCAACCGTGTGATTTGAACCTGGAAACCACTTCTGCTGTCTATAAGATGTGTATAAGAGACAGGTGTACCTACATGGATTGGAAAATTCCAATCAGATCGTCAATGTTATTAGTATTCAGTATATATTATACTTTATATACATTATACATATACCATATATAATAATGTTAATATGTTAAAGACATTAAATAAAAAATTTTAAAAACAGAATTAATAGGAAAAACACCACTGAACATTTTCAGTTCAACCACTAAGCCATGACCTTCAAAATAATATCACAGGGATATGCCAAAATAAATTAATATCCAAACCAAAAAAAATTGTAAGTAAATTAGTAAACCTCATTTTTAAAATTCGTCTTCAAAATCAAACATGCAATAACTTGTATCACCTGCAGTCTTCCCAAGTTTGGCCCCCAGTCCAAGCTGGCCTGCCAAACGACCTGTTTTCTGATTTCGGGCTTTGTTGCGGGCCTCCTCTTCCAGAAGAGCATCAAGAACTTGGAAAGCTCTATAACCTTGTGGCGCGCCCGGTAAAATGACAGACTAGAAAAACATAGTGGAAATTCATTAGGATAAAGAGGATTTTAGTTAATACTCCAGATGATGTAAATGTTACTTTGAAATTATTCATTCTGCTCAAGGATGTATTTAATATGCAACATGTGCAAGATTCATAGTGGAAAATGGACTTGAAAAGTCAATGAAAAAAAGCTGCCCCAACCAGGATTTGAATCAGGGACATTCTGCTATCTATGCAGAGGCCTTATATATCTTTATGAAAGCAGTTTCGCACAGCAATTTCCATTCAGGTAATGAACCTCAGGGGCTTAAGCCATATGCTGACCATTCTCTCCTGGCCATACTTTGATACCCCAGCTTGCACTGTTGATGGGCTGTAAAGTGGTTCAATACTGCTTCAGGCCTGTGTGGGTGGGAATTTTTCATGGCTTACACACACACACACGCACGCACGCACACACACACACATATATATAACCGACTAATCAGAACAGGGCAACGGAACAGCAGCGGAGCTCGGTGCGAAAAAGCCTCAGTGCAAGATTAATTGCAGGGCCCTTTGATGTGATAGCAGAATCCCCAGAGTTCTCCGAAAATTCATCATCAGAAGTGCTTCTTTTACCTTCTACTCCTAAAGGCGTAATAAATACCAATAATAATCATGGATTCGTAACTATTTTACGAGGGGGCATATTCGGTCTCAGCATCTGTTCTAAACTAATCAAGAAAATTGGTGGCACATACAATTAAAATTGCAGTGCTGGGTCAGGGAATTCGAAATAGAAGGGCCAAGGAGGGATTTTCACAGGTGGAGTGTGAAGACCACCTCAGTCCCACCATGGTTGGGCCTGAGGTAAGAAAATTTGTGATTACAGCATCTCTAGATGGCCGGAAATACTATTTTTAGATCTGTTTATGAATGGGCTCCAAATAGCCTTGGGCCCCAGTGTTTTGCACTGGCTGCACTGCCCCTAGCTACGCCACTACAATGGAATATGCACCTTTCTCACAAACAGGTGTTGTTCCACAAGCACTAGTGGCTGTGTGCATTTTATGCTGTCACATTGTGAACTTAGCAACAGTATAAAATGAGTGGGGTTAGTAGAAAGGGTCTATCCACATAACATTCTCTGTGCAGAGATTTCCCAGGTCAGTGAATACTGAATGAACAATATACAATGTACAACCTCCGCTGATGTAATTAGCAATCTGATAGTCAAAATGAAGGAAGGTTCCCCATTCCCAAATAAAAATCTGCAATTGATAACACTAAACAAAAAATCTTGAGCTTACTGTACACGAAATCAACATAGTTACAAGCCTCATCAGCATAAACATGTGAGCAGAATATGCTAATGTGTTTGTAAATATACAGTGCAAGTTTTGTCCTGCAAGATTCACTTAAAAAAAAGCACACACAAGCTGATTCTGAACTGTTGCCATGCGAGGTTGATGGCTCAGCTGAATTTGCTCGCGTACAGTTGGCTTAAGCATTAAAGAGTGCGAAATGACTGAAAGACATCTTGAGCTGTGAGCAGAGACACAAACGGATAATACAGAGCTTTCGATTTGTTAGACGACGTGACACTAGCCTAGAATCCACGCGACGGTGAGAATTTAAAATTCTCGCATGCGCAGATGACTTTTAGTGACGTCATTATGTTCTACGTTCTACCATCATCGTGCAATCAAAAGCTCCATACTGAGTAATTTAAACAACAGCAGGACATCATAATGCTATAATGCAACAATGAACGAAATGATTAAAAACAAGAACAAGCATCTTCATTCAAACTAATGTAATCTTGAATAAGTGAGCATAATATAACATGATTATGGCCCCGTCCAGACTATCAAATTATGACCAAAACACTTGAAATACCTAAATATGGTCATGATGACATCACATCATGACCATATATAGACACATCATGACTATATATGGGCATACAAGTATTTTTGTCAAAGAAAATTTGATAGCATGAACAGAACATAAGACTAATCTACTATGATTTTAAAGAGACTGTACTAAACATTTAATTTACAAGAAGATGGAATAATGAATGAAAAAAAGTGGTTAAAACATTGAGACAAGGCTGCAGCATTTCATCATCTACAAACTACAACTAATATCTTCCTTCTAAAATGCATGAAGAAAGTGTCAACTATGGTTAAGAACATCTAGGCTACGGATGCAACACCTTCTTGATGAGATTGGGAGTTCTTTCTCGGCCTCTGCTGCAAGCCTCCAGTAGGAGCTAACTGGCTCTTAACATTTGGCTTCTTGGTTGGGTGATTCATTGCCTTCAGTTTACTGTCTTCCTCCGCATCGAGGTACGTAAAGGGAACATAACCTGGAGGACTTCCTGGCAACACTAAGTTCTATCAATTACAGATAATATTTCGTGAAAATATTATGACTGCAGATTTATTCTAAAATTTTTGTACAGCTAAAATCTAATTATAAAAAAAATACATTACAATATCAAAAACTAATTCAGAGGTACAGAACTACTTACATTTGAATCACAAGAGACTAACTTTAACATGAGACAGATGACAAATTTTTGGGGATATTCTTACCGAAAACTTCACACGAGTGGATTTAATTCTTACTAAAAATAATTACAGTTGACACGCATGCGGTAAAGATACGCATGACACCACAGAGAAGTACATGTTGCGTCTCACGTGCATACGCACGGATCCAGCTTATTCAAATATGAAATGTTACTAAACTCTGAGATGTCTCTTATTCGGGATGCATGTTAATTTTCACAAGGACCTGATCTAGCAAAAGATGTTTGCATCTGTGTAACATTTTTTTCAGGTGTGAATTGGACATTATATGAATTTTGAATAAAATCTAGAAACTTCTCAAACTTTTTTTAAATACCTCATCAAACAGTTTGAAGCAATTCAGAGACTCTTCAATACAAAATACCTTAAATTGTTATATATTATTAAGGGTCTCATATAGAGCATATCTAATACTCTATGTAAGTATTTTCTATTAATTATCTAACTATTATTATTTTCATTATAAAACATTGCCAACCACAGTCTATGCAAACAGTATAAAAAATGGTATTATTTATGTGTTAATTGGAAAAATAGTCTTATTTTATATTTCAACTTATACCTAATAATAATAATAATAATAATAATAATAATAATAATAATAATAATAATATAGGTACGCGCTATTAACTACTGGATTTTAGTCTTCCAATCTATAAGCTCATTACAGTGTACCTATAAATAACAATAAAAATATTATTATAAATTAATAAAAAGAATAACAAAGTTAAAACATATGTTTATACCTCCCTATCTTTAATACCCAATAAAACATTTATTTTTGTTTATTGTTGGGTTTTCGCTAAAAAAAATTAAAGGACATTAAACATTAAAGGATTTTACCTTAAAAGATGCCCTTCCCTTATTTGTTCTCTGATTGGTTACTGGTGGCGGCACAGGTGTTTCCAGTGCATTTTCCTCATTTGCATGTTGCCCAGGAGACAGAATGTTTTCTTGACCTAGGAGATCAAATGTTTGTGTGATAAGTATGGATACAAAGTAGAAAAATATGTTAACATTATATAGACATAAAATAATTAATGTATATACACTGTATATATAAATGTAGGATTTAAACGAATAAAGTCCTATGAAAAATCATTGTGTAATAAAATGCCTCCGACGGGATTCGTACCTGCGACCTCTCGCTGACAAGGCGAGCGTCATAACCATTAGACCACGAAGGCTTCATGGTTGAACAGGTCCAAATACCCGTCGGGAACATTGTATTACACAATGCTATGCTTCAAGAGGACGTTCGGCCAGATAAATCTGGAAATACGGCTAGAAATACTGTTGTATATTATATATGATATTGAAGGAAATTAACCGTTAACACTGTTGAATAAATGTAATATCTGTCTCTTATACACATCTGCCCCGTCCAGACTATCAAATTATGACTAAAACACTTGAAATACCTAAATATGGTCATGAAGACATCACATCATGACCATATATAGACACATCATGACTATATATGGGCATACAAGTATTTTTGTCAAAGAAAATTTGATAGCATGAACAGAACATAAGACTAATCTACTATGATTTTAAAGAGACTGTACTAAACATTTAATTTACAAGAAGATGGAATAATGAATGAAAAAAAGTGGTTAAAACATTGAGACAAGGCTGCAGCATTTCATCATCTACAAACTACAACTAATATCTTCCTTCTAAAATGCATGAAGAAAGTGTCAACTATGGTTAAGAACATCTAGGCTACGGATGCAACACCTTCTTGATGAGATTGGGAGTTCTTTCTCGGCCTCTGCTGCAAGCCTCCAGTAGGAGCTAACTGGCTCTTAACATTTGGCTTCTTGGTTGGGTGATTCATTGACTTCGGTTTACTGTCTTCCTCTGCATCGAGGTACGTAAAGGGAACATTTTTTTTTTAGTAGCAGCTGGCCACTCAGCATAAGGAGTAGAACTTCTTTTAGATGTAAAAAGTAATCCTTAATATATCTTTAAAATACACACTGCATCAAGTTTGTTTTTAATGTAAATTATGAAAAACAGATAAAATAAATTGAAAATCTTTCCCTTAAAATATATATTTTTTTAAAATATTGAATATGAAGGAGGGGAGTGGGGAACAGACAGATAAAGGGAAAACTTATCCACACATCCGGATCCAAAAAATTACTGTAAATTACAAAGAAGGCCCATCCAATTGGACACCCTATAAAGGGGATATTCCCATCATAGAGACATTTTTATCGAGGGGACATTCCTATCAAGGGGACATTCCTATCGAGGAGACATTCCTATTGAGGGGACATTTCTATTGAGGGGACATTCCTATTAAGGGAATATTCGAATCATACAGTAGATACATTCTCATCAAGGGACATTCCTATCAAGGAACATTCCTATTAAGGGGACATTCCTATCAAGGAGACATTCCTATTAAGGGGACATTTCTAATAAGCAGACATTCCTATCAAAGGATATTCCTATTAAGGGGATATTCCCATCATAGAGACATTCTCATCAAGGGGTCATTCCTATCAAGGAGACATTACTTTCAAGGGACATTCGTATTAAGGAGATATTTCTATTAAGCAGACATTCTTATTAAGGGGACGTTTCTATTAAGCAGACACTTCTATCAAGGGACATTCCTATCAAAGGACATTCCCATCAAGCCGACAAAATTTGGCTGCTAAGTGAGAGAATATAATATTTTAACACTACAGCCAACCTCTATTTAGAGAACACCCCTGTTGGACATCTGCTTGGTCCAAATTTCTACTGTCTGTACATTCAAAAACTTACAATGGAGTTTGTCGAGGTGTTTCCTCAATATCTTCTATCACATCCAAGAGTTGCATCCCTTCTGTTGGAATGAAGTGTCTGAACCCTGCTGTAATCTTCAACTCTCTTCCCATGTCAACTTTTAAAAAAATTGTTATAATTGATTTATTAATATTTTTTTTAAAATCACCTTTAACAAGGGTAAAAATTCAATTAGGTTAAACACTGCTTTCCACTCTCCAATAAAACATATTAACACTACTTAACACATTGACTGGCAAGCCTTTTTTCCTAGTTTCATCTGATACGCCAAGGCATAAAGGGTGCCACCATAATGAAAATCATTTCCATCAACTGTAGTGAAACATGAACAAACATACAGTAGTTATTTTTAAATCATTTCTTCCGGGTTCTCCCGAGCCTCCAGGGCGAGAGTTAATGTACCAGCGACCACTGCCAGCAAGTTTACGTGCAATACAGCGGTACGTTGGCCAGGTGTGGACGTGAACTCGCGTCCTTCGTGCTCTGTCAAGTAAACCTTGTCAGAAATGAATTCACATCCCTGGCAAGCAAATATGTTAAATGAATGAACATTTACAAGAGCAAAGACGCTTGCTAATTCTCAGACCAAACCATGGAGAAAAAAAAACAATATACAACTTTGAATAAAACTGTTGGTTTTGACCCAAACTTGAAGAGCTAAAACAAAAAAATCACAGACAGAATACAGGCCCGTAGCCAGGTCCTTCCAAGGGGGTGTTTTCTGGGCGTGAGGTCCACGGTAGAAGCCCCGGTGGGTTGGCAAAAACCCCAAAGCAAGAGGATTTTTGCGCTTTATGGGTCTAAATAATGCTATAAAAGCAGATAGGTCCTATGTTTGAAAACGCCTGTGTCTGGGTGGGTCTGCAGGCATTAGTTGAGTTGGAGGACTTATTTGGGAAATTTGAAGAGGAGGGTTCGCCATAAAAAAGGGGGTTTTGCTAGAAAAGGGGGGTTCTCCCGAACCATAACCCCCCCCCCCTGGATACGGACCTGGAATAGTACTTTCATACTAGCTTAAATACTACATTATTAATCAGAAAGTTGTTGTGAAAAAACCTTCAAGCAATTTTTCCATACACTAATAGTTTATTCAGGTCACTATTTTTCCCACAGTGCTTTAAAATTGTACAACAAGTGTAAAATAAAAAGGTTCATTCACACTATGCTTATCTGAAGCAACTTACGTTCAACAAGCTCTCCGTCCTCTTGTCGGATTTCGACATGGATGTCAAAGGGCGTTCCTTGGGTCAACTCGAACAATGTCTTGCCCACAATCACCATCTCCTTTGCTTCATCTGTAGGTGAAAAATATAGACATTGTTATTATATAGAGTCAAGTTACCGAGCAGTAAAGCAGAGGTGCCACTAACTACAGCCTTAACATCGGCGTTGGTTCGAGCCGCTCCTTGCCAGGGTTCAGTTTGTGGGACTTAAAATGGAAGGTCCAGTGTGCACATTTTGCTTGTGTGCACTTTAAAGAACCCATTGCATCTTTCGGAAGAGTAGGGGTTTACCCTGATGCTATGGTTCATTTCAGCCTGTCGTTGTGGAAAGATGTGAACATGTAGCTACTATAAACATCTCTTTACGGCCACTAGGTAGTCACAGACCACGCCCACCTGCTGCTGACGTCAGGGTATCACATGACACATCTTTGTTGCTGAGGAAGGCTATACCCAATCTGTCAAAAAAATTGAGTACCTCTACAGCTAAACTATAGTTTTCATAGCTTTTAGAAATGACATACCTTTCAATCTTTACAACATTGGTTTTCCATTTTGATACATAAGATAATAAATATATGAGAGTAGAGTGGACCAAATTTGGATATATTGTCAACTAACTAAATCAACCAATCAAATTCGTCCATACGTTTAGGTTTGCCATTTATCCAGATGCCTTCATAAATCATGCCTGAGACATGGATCAGAGTTCCTTCTCCATTGAAAATATCATTCCTCCACTGGCCCTGCAACATGAATAAGCAAAATAAATTAAGTTTCATACTAGTTTACTCAGACATGATCAAAGAATACAATGCTACAGCAAGGATTTCATGTGTGTTTTTGTTGAAAACAATCAATAATAATAATAGTGTAGTTTTATATAGCACAGTATCTATCAAATAGATGCTCAGGGCACTTGATGTGTGGACTAGGAACTCGGTCAATGACTTTCTTCACCCCTAAGGGTCCCTTCGCGTCTGTGCTACCCGGTAACCCAGTACCAGCAACTCTCGTCATCCACCACAGGGGCTGTCTGTTCCAGTACACTGGGGTATTCCCCTACTAGTCTCGAATGATGTACTGGGTTCTTTATAGTGCATACAAGTCATTGTATACACTGGGCCTACGTTTATAGTCCTTATCTAAGAAGACTTGTTGTACCACCAGAACCACAGGTGAGTGTGCTGTTAGAACCAGTGCCAATATAATGGCTGTAGGTTGCATCGCATCTTTCCACTCGGCCATCCAAACAGAAAACACATAGACTACTGTCTCCACATCACCTCGGGGCAACAGATTTCACCATTCCCCTCATGAGCAATCAAAATTTGTATAACATACAATAACTATAAAATGGCAACAACTTTATGGTAAGAGAAAATAGGGAAGCCCAAAAGACAAGTGGTGGATGAGATAAGAGACATCTTGTTTCCATTCTCACGGCAAGTCTTTTTTGGGATGATCTGGATTAAAGATTAACAAAACTCATAAGGCCCTTTGACCTGACACTCTCCCATAATGCAACACTGCATCAGAACTTACTTCATATACAGAGCCATCAGCCAATCTCAGTTCTCCACTACCCTGTCTCTTGTCATAAACCCAATCACCCACAAAATGGTCACCATTCCTACATAAAAAAAAAGATTATTAACTTTTTTTTTAAACAAAATAGAAAAATAATTCTTTAAATTGTTTTTAAATTCATACTTGAAGAAAACAAATTAAAACATAATATATATATAACATAATCAAATTATAGAAAATAAAATCATTATGCCAAAATTCAAACTTCTGGATACACAAATGCCTGAAGAAAATTTTGACTATGCATAGTACCCCCATTCATGAAGATCTTAAATTCTAGCTGCTTGCATTGATATTTCTGCTCGGGGGAAGCATGGTTAGTTTTATACTAAGAATAGTTTAGAGAAAGGAAACATACGCGTATACTTGTGAGCCACCACCATGCCGTTTGTTCTTGTGGAAGGATCCTTCGTACACAGCTCCATCGGAATATTTCAGAATACCGTGACCTAAAGTATGAGAAAGAAGTCATTATACTAACCACATATTATTTACATTTTGCAAATTCCAATTAGAAATTTTGTGTAGTTGCCATTCTCATTTGGCTCAACAAACTTTGAATATTGTACTTGACTTTTGTCAAATAATTATTTTAAGACTGGTTTCCATAATATTGCTACACAATGCCGACAACTTTCATCAACACATCTGATCAAAATATGTGACATGCCTTTAAATAATAAAGCCTGGTTTCCATAACATTGCTAGTAACTTTTGACGACGCTCATTGGTTAGTTGAATTGAGGCGCCTTACCGATTCCATATTGGACAGTTACACAGTGTAGAAATTTTATGGAATCAACCTTAAGCTTTTATAAATAGCATGTGTACTTGTTGAAGCCTTGCATCTCTCTCATTTCCATCATCATTATCACTATTAGGTGTCACTCATCACTCATCATCATCATCACCACCATCTCATCATAATTACCATCACTATCATTACAGTCGAGAACAGCACATATTTGAGGGGGACACTTATTAGATCATATTTGCAAAGTGTGTGAAGGCTTACCTTCTTTCATATTGTTCTGGAATTCTCCTTCATAAACTGTTCCATCAGGATATGTCAGCACTCCGAATCCATTCATCTCACCGCTTTCAAACTGGCCCGAGTACGTATTGCCCGATATAGCCCACTTTCGAAAGCCGTGGCCCTCTATCTCTCCATTGATGAACTCACCCTCATAGAATCCTCCATCGGCCATCATCAATTTACCATGACCTGTTAATTTGAAGGGAAAAAAAATATTTAAAAAGATAGGCTCTATAAAATAATAAATCTTGAACTCATCTATTTCGTGACAATATTTTACTTATTCGAAAGTCCAGTTGAAAAGATTTATTCCTTTATATTATACTTACCTGGATGAATAATAATATTTACAAACATAAAAAAGCTCGCCGTGGCTAGAGATACGATACCATATTTCCACTTCAATTTGCTAAAGGTACGGTAAATGGCATTACCTCACCATTACCAAACTAATTCCTCCATTTTCATACCAATCTCAAAACCCAAAATCTCATCCCAAGTTTTAGTCCAAGAAGCCTAGGTTATAATATACTCGAAATGGATTTACCACGCTTTAAAAATCTGACCAGAATATTCATACAAATTGAATACACACGCAACCGTACATTCACCCAACTTTAGGTAGACTTCGTCGCTGTTATGGTACTTCCCCCAGTCGTAAAAAATCGGTCGACCAGAATCCAGATCGAGAGAATGAGTTTCCCCTTTGTGATTATTAGTGTCAAATTTTTTCAAACTATTGATGCAGGCCCATTTAAAACAGTACTACGGTATATAAAAATGCTAGTAGGCCAACATGAATCCTCTTGTTTACAGTAAATTCAGTTTTAGTGTTGTAATGGTAGACCAAAGACTGACTAGTGCTGCATGTGCTTGCCTGGGCCTACTACCTGAAGATTCCTGCCTTGCTTGATATGGCTATAGACAAATGACTCTTATTACTGAGTAGAATCATGCGCCACACCTATTAGTTTTCGACGACAGTATTATAAGAAAATACTGCACTCTTTCCCTAGCTAATTCCCCACTAATCCTGTGCTGATCAAGTACACTGTTTACTAGACACACCACTCATCTCACACTTCTGGCGATCTGCAATGCCAGTCTTGAAAGATGACGTCACACACATTCCGGCACTTCATTGGGTGATGGCCACGTAATGCCATTTAAAACGTACATTTAGCAAATTGAAGTGGGAATACGGTACCGTATCTCTAGCAACGGCGAAAAAAGATATATATTATATATTTTTTTAATTATATTAAGTCTCCTGTAAGTTACAAGTCTCCTAGAAATTTACATGGTGGTCCAAATAAAATAATAATAATAATAATAATAATAAAACATTTATAATGCACTAATTTCAAGTAAATGATCAAAAGCGGAGCAAGTAATACGGAGCTTTCAATACACAACGACGGTAGGCAAAAGTTCTTGTTGTTGCGTGGATTCCATGATGTAGGACAATCATGCACGAGTGAATCAATTCTAGCATCACGTCTTCGCACAAATCAAAGCTCCCTAATATGATAAATAATAAACCTTATCTCCTTTGACTCAGAAATACGGCATGTTTTGTGACTAATCCATGTTCAAGTACCAGAGCTTTCATGAATTTTAGAATAGCATTAGAGTTTAATCTACTGAACTAAAAAAAAAAACACTTACATTTGAACCTTGGAGATTTTTAAGGCCATGACTATTGTTCTGAATGAATTGTTATAAACTAATTGCTAAATCTTAACCACTTGAAGATCATTCAATAATGTCATGATAAGTTAAACAACTTGACCTTCAAAGGAAGCGACTAAAAATCAATGATGAAGGTATAGCATTATATCGCCATAATCAATGTTTAGTACTCATTAGGATCCTTCTCTATAATATTATTTTTGTTTGTGCTCTTTCATTACCCTGTGTTAAAATACTGTAGAAGCTGACCTTGGGGTGCAAGTGTTGTGGTTAGTAAAATTTTACAGAATGACTTTAAAGCTTTGCTGTTAAGGTTTGGCACATTATTATAGGGTTAAATTACAATTAAGTCCTTGGTTAAATATTGAAATGTATTGATGTATGTGCAGCAATATAAAGTTTTTAATCGAAAACTGTTGTGCTGAAGGTTAATAATTTTAGTCCTAATTTGAAATCATGTAACAACCAGTCTTTTTCCCATGGCAAAATATACATTTACACCACCTTTACCTTTAATGATTACAAACATATTCTAGAGATTAGATCTTGAGAAAACACTTTTTTTGTCCCGGGGCACTGGCACCGACAACCCCACCCTCTTGACTCTAGTGTCACTTACTAAGCCTATCTATGAAGGCCAACTCAGACAGCGTTGTACAACGCAGCCTGACGTGATTCATCGTCGGGGACAGTCTTGAGCCGTCGTCAGAAATATTAAACATGTGTAATATTCTACGACGCAACTGCCCCTGACGCAAACCATCGCGCCTGCGTTTAACTCACACAGACCCGAAGCGACAACAAATTATGTCAAGCTGCGTCGTACGACACTGTCTGAGTTAGCCTTAAGAAAACTAGAACTTTAAAAAGTTAAAATTAAGGAGGGTGTTTTTAGGCCTAAGTTAAAGTTAAAATCTGTTTAGTATGTGGTTATGACGACACCATTGAATCTTTTATGCTATTTCAATTTGAGCAAAGTTAATTTAAAAAATGAATTTTATGATTTTTTCTGGTATTTTGCATGGGACAATAATCTTAAAAACCACATATATTGAGCATCGTGTACATGCTTTTCTTGTAAGGCAAGGCTTTTTTTTTCAACCTTGTTTCGCAAACTTATTTTTTGAAAGATGGTCAGAGGGTGGAAAAAAATTAAAATAAATTTTGGTTTTTTATTTTAGCATAGAGTTTTGCCAAAAACATCCTGATGGAGGAGAAAATAAAAATAAAACTTTATTGGTGAATGTAAACAGTGTAGTAATGGGATGGTTAAATGATATATAATTAGGAAGAATATGCCTACATCTTTTTTTTCTGAGGTTTTTTTTTAGGCGGTGGCAGGCATAATAAAAATGAAGAAAAACTTTTATTTTTTTCTGAAATTTTTCTTTTTTTAAGGGAGCAGGTGCACTAATGGGCCAAAAATGAAAATTTGTTTTTTATTTGAAATCATCATTATTGGCCGGCCACCGGGTTTTCTAAACAAGGTATAAAAAATGTCTAAAAGTTTCTGTCACCTTAGTATCAAGTTCGCTATTGCATTCTAGCAAAGAAAGATTCCAATGCTGGTTAAAAAAGGCAAAAGATAGTGACAATAGAAAACAGCAAAGCGGTTTGGGTTGAGGTCAAGAAACCAACGATTGTTATTTTTGTTTTTACTTTTTTACAAAAAATATTATCATTCTTCTTACCATGCTTCTTTCCTTCTTTCCATTCTCCTTCATATTTGAAATATGAGTTTGGGTATTTGTACATGCCATAACCTGGAGAACAAATAGAAATTAATTCAGTATAAAGTTCCATGCTAGGAATGTGTCAGAAGTGACTCAGGCCTATGACCATCTAGGCCTAGCCTAGTTCGTTAGTTTAAGGCTTAATTAAAAGAGTGGAGCTAGGCCTAAAAACTAAACCCCAGGAGGTCTAGCCTAGGACTAGGTCGGAGGCTGGATTACCTTCTCGGAGTTGCTTTTTTGTTTCCCCTAGATAATGCTGTCCTCTTGCTACTCTCGATGCCATTTTGGTGAGTAGGCACTTACATCATGTTAAAATTCATCATCAAAAACTTACGCAGTAAGTAGCCTACTTTCAATCACGAAAGCTTTATATCGCTTTGACAACACAAAATACAGAGTCGATCGGAAAATTAGTCTACCGCCCTCTATATTTTTAGTCGTATTTGGATTTTTATGCAAAAACATATTAAAAATTGAACACGTTGTCCGTCCCTTTCTAGTATCCTTAAAACCAACAAATACAATCATCAGAAGACGGTAGGTACTAATGATATTATTACGAACATACCTGGTAATTATTGTCTTCGAAAACAATGAGTTTCCTGCTATTTAATAGCATGCAAGTTTGCCGTTTTGCAGCTAGGCCTCTAGCCTATCTAGGCACGCACATACCCGGAGGCCTCCTCCTAGGCTAGCTGAACTGTTGCTGTCAAGATAGAGCGTAGGTCGAGAGGCCTAGGCCTAGCAGTAATGCGTAGCCTCAATACGGCGCTAATGCACTTTCGCACCTAACTTTTAATTCTTAATTTTCTTACCTGAATTTTTTTCTCACAGTCACAACACATAATTATAAAACATTTTTACATTATTCAACCACTCATAAAGTACATTTTCCCAACAAATAGGACCTTTAATTTATAAATATAGGTTGATACAGGGTTTCCGTGCTTGCTAGCACGACGAGCTGTACTTTTTTGCAATCAAGTATTAAATTCCCAGAATGCCTGAGTCAATTCTTAAATTTTGAAACCATTAAAGGCCAGTCTTATAATTTTAATTGGAATTTTCCCATGAAACATCCGACAACAAAATGTGGCATCATGCAGTTCCATCTTTTTGAACTTTCTTGTCGTAATCGAGGTTAATCGAACCGACGTTTATCAATATCATTGGCTTTAATAGTTGTTTTTCTGGATTTAGGCCTATAGGCCCTAGGCCCTATTTTTCGATCTGTGTACGCATTTGAATTTTTGAAGTAATTATTGTAGTGTGAATTTCATGTGAACACACATAGTCAAACAACAGCACCATACAATATAAAGAATGACATACAATACGGCAAATAGATAAGTTTTCATAAACGTTTAATCAAAAAACTTCACGCTGCAAACTCAGACATTCTGGCAATTTCTTACTGATTACAAAATGGCAACTGCTCGTCGTGCTAGCGAACACAGATTCGCTGTACTTATTTGTGGGCTTATTTGTTGAAAAAGGTACTTTGTGAGTGGTTAAATCATGTGAACATGTTTGTTAATTATATGTTGTGACTGTGAGAAGAACATTGAGGTAAAAAACTTTAAGAATTAAAAGTTCTGGCAATTTCTTACTGATTGCAAAATGGCAGCCGCTCGTCGCGCTAGCGAACACAGATTTGCTGTATTTATTTGTTGAAAAAGGTACTTTGTGAGTGGTTAAATCAGGTGAAAATGTTTGTTAATTATATGTTGTGACTATAAGAAGAACATTGAGGTAAAAAAATTAGGAATTAAAAGTTAGGTGCGAAAGTGCATTAGCGCTGCCTAATACTTACGAGCAACAATTCATAATCTTACTGTACCTTCACCCTGTGCTACTGCTTGGATTGTGTTTTTCCAATCAATACCAGTTTTTTATTATATTATTAAGTTATTGTACTGATGTCAAGGATACAGTAATTACTTCAATTAGCCTTTGGTGGACAATAAAACTGAAATTTGTATTTTCATAGTTAACAAAATATAAATCCTTTGGGGTTTTTTTAATAAAGATTATTATAAAATATAGGCCTAGTGTGACTCAATTTAATTTTAGATTTTTTAAAGAAAATGTTCTAGGGCTTACATTTATTACTGCAGTGCAGTCTTGTAACCATTTCATATTTATTTTTCTAACCATTCAAATTTCTCTGTTCCATAGATTTCACAATGGAAATAAAAATGCAGCATTATTTAGTTTTTCTGGTACTCATAATTGTAGCAACAGGGAGTCCTATTAAGAAGCTCTTCCGAGGTAAACAACAAGATACTGAAAAAGATAAGCTCGAGATTGAACCACCAGATCATATAGAGGGCGTACATATGCAGCGGGATGGTACCCTCAACAGAGAGTACCGCCAGGAAGTGTTCCTCGGCCCCGATCATGACCATTTTGAGAAGTCTGATGATGGAACTGCCAAAAAAATGCTGACCAAAGTATTTCATGAGTAAGTATATTCATCAAGGTAGAGGTTATGGTTACACCAGTCTTAAAAACAAATTCCTTATTCTGATTGAATGTTACTGTCCTAATTCAGTCCATACATACAATAATATCCAATCAGAATTAGGAATTTGTTTAAGGATGGTGTAACAAAAAATTAAAACATTTAAATTCGTTTTTACATATCTTTAATATTTCAACATTATTTCATCATGACATGACCATTAATACTACATTTTCATTTGCTGGATCCCCCAACCGTCATGTGTATCAACCAGATTTTTCAAGACGTTTGATGGGTCTTATAAGCTACAAGCTTTTCATTGACCCACTATCATCAAGCAAGTATTATGATACCTGATTATTAAAATATGATCATTAGGTTATTGCATCTCAGAAAAGAACTAATTAAGAATAAAAGCACAGTTTTATTGAATACATGCTAACGAACAAAAATTTGATAGTGTTGCATTTTAAATATATTTGATATTTTTTGCTCACCGACTTAAATCTTCAATGTAGATTGGCTTCATTTTTACAATGAGTTTCCTCAAGAACAAATTTAAATCTGAATGTCTTTTTTGGTTTTTTTTTCGTTTATGCCTTTGTTTGCTACCTGCTGTTTATTTATATATGATATTGAGTTTTGTCTAAAATAATTGTGGACGTAAATCCTAACTTTGGTTTTGTATTTCAATAAAATTGCACAATTTATAAACTAATTTTATATACAAGTAATCTTTATTTTATAATAAAAAAATGTTACCTTTCAGAGTCAATGGCGTTAATTTCTTTCAGTAGCTTTCGGTACGTTCACATACCTTCATCAGCTGTCAAGTGGTGGTTCACTCATTGTCACATGACCTTTGGTATTAGAATCGTGTGACAATATGGACGGCTCGCACTTTGATTTCTTGCACTTCTCTTGGTTTTTTTTTTTGTGTGTGTTTGGTTGTTTCTCAATAATCTTTACTTTGTTTTTACTTCACAATATTTAGTGTTGACGACGACAAGGATGGTAGCCTAACAGAAACTGAATTAACAAATTGGATTTTTTCAAGAACTGAGGAACACTATGCAAAAGCCATCAAGAAAAATAAGGAGATATTCCCAAAGGTAAAGATAAAAATTGACTATATAAATGCATTGGTGCATACATAATAGTAATACTATACATTTTCTCTTCATGTACATGTATATAGTATTAATATTCACTTCATGTATAGTGATACTATAATATGGTAACAGTGATTTTATCTTTGGTTGACTGTTATATTCATTCTATCAAATCAGCATTTTAATTTTTATTATTTATTTTCCTGTAGATCAACATGTTGTCCATTACAAAACTCAATATATACATAAACTCCCAATGTTTAAAAAAGAGTTAAGAAAAATCTTTTACTGGCAATAGTGGTGGCACCAGATATTCCCGACAAAAGTCAGACTGTAACAATTAGTTTTTCTAGACAGTGTTCCCAGATGAACTGCTTGGCTTCCTCTCTGACAAGAGGTCCAGGGTTTCCAGATGAACTGCTTGGCTTCCTCTCTGACAAGAGGTCCAGGGTTTCTAGATGAACTGCTTGGCTTCCTCTCTGACAAGAGGTCCAGGGTTTCCAGATGAACTGCTTGGCTTCCTCTCTGACAAGAGGTCCAGGGTTTCCAGATGAACTGCTTGGCTTCCTCTCTGACAAGATGTCCAGGGTTCCCAGAAGAAAAGCCCTGTGCTCCCTGGAGCTCCCACTGACTGGTAAACTTTATTGATATGGTATAATTTTGTTATTGTTATATTATTATTGTTGTAGGTTGACAAAGACGGTGATGGCATCATACACTGGCCCGAGTATCGTTTGCAGTTCTTGACATCAAGAGGCTACACAAAAGAAGTGATTGACAGGCTAGCGGAAGCCGATGGACCAGAGGACATCCTAAAGGAACATGACGAGGGTAAGATTTAAAAAAAAAAAACATTTTTCAGGGTATGTTAAAGCTTAAGGCTTTTACTGTACATACTATACTCTGAATAGTCTTGCTTCATACTTATCTGCTATATTATCTCTGAGTGCTTGACAACCCAACGCTGTCTTATGATTGTAGGCAGGGGTGTAGGCTGGTTTTGCCTGCTGGTTACCACCAAACTTGGTGGGTGCCGAATGTCTGTAATTGGACTTCTACAACTACCAGTACCAGGTACTGTACCAGTATAAAATATGAGAATGTGGAACTAAATCTCAGAATTCGGAACATCTTGATTCTACTGTAAACTTAATGGTCATTTATAGTAAATTAACCCACTAATGTGATGCCATGCGACACACCCCCAGCCTATGTCCATGGTAGGTGGCAGTCTAAGCGATTGGCTGCACATGCCTCGTGGCATTATATTTTCCATGGAATCACGTCGGTCATCACAGTGTGTGCCCAACTCCCGGGGCCTAGATTGGATATCATTGTATTGGACATCATTATTATTTTTGTTGTTTTATTTTTTTATTGATTATTAATTTTAATTATACATGTCTTCTTCCAATTAAAGACCACTTTTGGGACTGGGGTTTCCATGATCTTTAGCAGCTTTGGTCTAGAATAATAATTTGGGGGCCATAGAAAAGTGGTCTTTAATTGGAGGGGTCTTTAATTAGGAGGAGACCTGTATTTATTGATATGAGAATTTAATTTTCAAAGTATCTTTAATATTCATCACCTGAGACCTGAGAAAAAAAAATAAAATTACAGCCCATTAATCTGCTGTTTAATATGAACTTGTTAGCTATTGTATTGTTTTTTTCAGGTTGATATGAACAGATGGTTAAATTTTTGCATATCAAAAGCTATGTCTATAAATCAGTGGAGCTACAGTATGTGTATTTGATGTTTTTACGACTAATTTATTTCTTTGTTACAGATGATTACATTTTGTATCGAGACAGATGGGCAAGAGCCGATGAGAATGGGGATGATAATCTCGATGAAAAAGAGTTTCTAGCGTTTCTTCATCCAGAGCACTGTAAAGATACCATCATGTCACTAGTAGATGAAATTCTTCATGACATGGGTAAGTGGTAATTAAGTAAGGCAAGATAATTGAAGGAGGTGACCAAGAGAGAGACATGAGTCAAGGAAGTAAGTTGTGGCAGGGAGTGAAGTGGAGCTACCAAAAAAAATTAGCCTACAGTAATAATACCATTCAAGGCATTATCTGAAACTTGTCATTTGGAAACAATCAATAATATTAATAACGATGATGATAATATATTTACTTTTAATAATAATATGATAGTAGTACGGCTATAATATGTTATTAAATAAATATATAATGGTGATAATAAATTGCTGCATATTGATAAAAGCACATGATTGAAATTTCCAAAATTTTTCGCTCTTGAAATTTTTAGACCAAGATGATGATAAAACTTTATCGTTAGCGGAGTTTGTCTCACTGCCTCTTGGACATGAAGATGTTCTAGAGAAAGAAACAGAGGAGGATGAATGGGTTAGAGAAAGAAGAAAAGAATTTGAACAAAATATTGATCTTAACAAAGATGGAAAAGCTGATGTTGACGAATTAGGGGTAAGCTTATTTGGTAGTTCTGGTGATGGTTTACAGTGGTGGTTATGGTGACATTGGTGGTGACAATGATGATAGCCATGGTTTTGATTATGTTGGTGGCATTGATGATGATGACAAAGACATTGATGGTGACATTGGCATTGATGATGTCAGTGGTATTGATGATGATGACATCATTGATGATGGTGGTTGCATTGATGATGACAGAGGCATTGATGGTGACATTGGCATTGATGATGGAATTGATAGTTCTGGCATTGAGGATGTCGGTGGTATTGATGATATCGGTGGTATTGATGATGATGATAACTTTGATGATGGTGGTGGCATTGATGATGGAGGAATTATTGATCATAATGGCAATAATGATGTTAGTGGCATTGATGATGTTGGTAATATTGGTGATGGCCGGTGGCATTGATGATGGTAGTGACATTGATGAAATTAATGTTGATAGTGGCATTGTTGATTTTGGTGGCATTGATGATGACAGAGGCATTGATGGTGACATTGGCATTGATGATGTCGGTGGTATTGATGATGATAACTTTGATGATAGTGGTGGCATTGATGATGGTGAAATTATTGATCATAATGGTAACATTGGTGATGGCCGGTGGCATTGATGATGGTAGTGGCATTGATGAAATTAATGTTGATAGTGGCATTGTTGATTTTGGTGCCATTGATGATGACAGAGGCATTGATGGTAACATTGGCATTGATGATGTCGGTGGTATTGATGATGATAACTTTGATGATGTTGGTGGCATTGATGATGTTGGTAACATTGGTGATGGCCGGTGGCATTGATGATGGTAGTGACATTGATGAAATTAATGTTGACAGTGGCATCATTGATTTTGGTGGCATTAATAATGGCAGTGGCATTTATGGTGACATTTTGTATTGATGATTCTGGCTTTGATGATGTCGGTAGTATTGATGATGATCTTAACATTGATGATGTTGGTGGCATTGATGATGTTGGTGGTACTGATGAAACTAATGATAATAGTGGCATTGTTGATGTTGATGGGATTGATGATGGCAGTGGCATTGATGGTGGCATTGGCATTGATGATGGTGGTGGCATTTATGGTGACATTTTGCATTGATGATTCTGGCTTTGATGATGTCAGTAGTATTGATGATGATCTTAACATTGATGATGTTGGTGGCATTGATGATGTTGGTGGTACTGATGAAAGTAATGATAATAGTGGCATTGTTGATGTTGATGGGATTGATGATGGCAGTGGCATTGATTGTGGCATTGGCATTGATGATGGTGGTGGCATTTATGGTGACATTTTGCATTGATGATTCTGGCTTTGATGATGTCGGTGGTATTGATGATGATGGTAACATTGATGATGTTGGTGGCATTGATGATGTTGGTGGTACTGATGAAACTAATGATAATAGTGGCATTGTTGATGTTGATGGGATTGATGATGGCAGTGACATTGATGGTGACATTGGCATTGATGATGGTGGTGGCACTAATGTGGTGGCTTTGATGATGTCTATTACTTCTTTTCTTATCAACATGTTGTAATAGATGGTAACGTGATGAATGAGTCAAATAAAGTTAATGACGGTGATGATGAGGTTTTTAAATATACAGTACCTAATAAAAACATAATAATTTTTAACTTACTTTTCCAGAAATATATGGACCCACGTAATCGAATACATGCAGAGAGTGAAGCACGGAATTTAATCATAATGGCCGATGACGACCAAAATGATAAAATATCACTGAAAGAAGTTCTAGACAACTACAGCCTCTTCATTGGTAGCAAATTGGTACATTTTGATTGGAAAGTTCACGATGAGTTTTAAGCCACATGGAAGCAAGCATTTCTTTGTTAACACGTTGACTGCCATGAACGATGAGGGTGCCACGATGAACCAATGAGAACACTTGTTGAAAATGAAGTACAGTGTATTACGGTGTATTACTATTTGCTGGACCACAAAATCCTGGCAAGCCATTCAGTAAAAATACATACATAATAATTTTTAAATAATCAATTATATTCTTTTTTAAATTGTAGTTTACGTGAGAAAGATAGTCATGTGGTGGCACCTTCCACAATAAAAAAAACTTTACAAAAGTGTTATAAACCAGAAACAGTATAACTGCGTATGGTTGGCTGTTCTAGAATGTGATACAGTATTTTAAAATTAAAGATGCAGTAAGTTGCATCCTGATGATGACATAATTAATGTCGAAATATTGAACCCCAACACGATGGCGTGCATTTCAATACTTGGAGTATGTATTAATCAGTGGACCTTTCGGTTTCAGTAAGTTGTTATTTATTATAAAAATTGTTTGATGAGTAAAGCTTGTAACTGGCTCTGGAAAAATAATTTTAAAAGTTGTTTCATTGCCAGAGAAAAGTTTGCTCAACTGTCCTGTACTATTTTCCCCAAATTTATTTTTAATAAATTTATAAAGTTTCTTTAGATTTAGGGTTGGTCAGAAATGGGCCACGCATGTTATTTTTTATTTTTTTTTTTTTGTTGGGTGGGGGGGGGGGGGTTGTTGGTATTGTGTG